>NC_089804.1:53755210-53757710 GCF_029633855.1 Hoplias malabaricus
CAGAAAAACAATAAAAGACAATAACAACTCAGAGGAGTGAAAAGTCAATATGAAAGAAGTGCTGAACACGCTCCGTCACATCGTAACGGCATTATTGGCTATTAACGTACGCATCTGGAAAGTCACATTTTACTTGAAATATATGTGTACTCGGTATGTACAGTGTATGGCTGCTGTCAGAAAAAAAACCTGGCGTCTCCAAAATAATTTCTCTACAGGAGAATAAACAACATTCTTACATTTTAAAATAAATTACTTTAAAAAGGCTATGTTTCAAGCATTAGTAATTTTTTCAATTCCCTTGTGTAATTTTCACTATATATATATTCATTCATTCATTCATTCATTATCTGTAACCGCTTATCCAAGTCAGGGTCGCGGTGGGTCCAGAGCCTACCTGGAATCATTGGGCGCAAGGCGGGGAATAAACCCTGGAGGGGGCACCAGTCCTTCACAGGGCAACACACACTCACACATTTACTCACACTACGGACACTTTGGAGTCACCAATCCACCTACCAACGTGTGTTTTTTGGACCGTGGGAGGAAACCAGAGCACCCGGAGGAAACCCACGCAGACACAGGGAGAACACACCACACTCCTCACAGACAGTCACCCGGAGCGGGAATCGAACCCACAACCTCCAGGCCCCTGGAGCTGTGTGACTGCGACACCTACCTGCTGCGCCACCATGCCGCCCACTATATATATATATAGCAAAACTAGCCCTTCACAGAGTGTGAAAATAAGAATGTTATAATTATTTACGTTTTCTATAAATAAAAGTCAAATTTGAAGATGACATATGAAAAAGCACTTAGTGGGACATTTGTTTACAGTGGGCGGGTAGTCAGCTAAATGCCAAACAGAGTCTCATTTACTAGTTAAAGGTGACATTCCAGATTTAATCCAAAAATATAAAAAAAAAAATTCAGAGGATTATTCCTCATCATTTGCTGCTCTCCAGTCTGTGCTCAAAACTGGTCTAATGTGTTTATGAATAACTTCTAAACTGATATAAATGGGTAAAAACAACAGCGTCTCAGTACAGTGTGCTAGGTTTTCTCTCTGTCTCTCTCTGCTCACAAAAATAAATAAATAAATAAATAAATAAAATGCATTTCTGAGTTTTTAGGCAACGAAGAGACCTCCAGACTTTGAAAAACATGAACCGAGATCAGTAACATTGGCTTATTTTTGCTTTACACTGAACTGAATCTAAATTCAGGAGAGCACTCCACTCTGTTGCTGTTCTAGAGTGGTTCTCTCCATTCTCTCTTCTTCCCATTTACTCTCTTCTAGAATGTTCTCTCTTCTCATAGTCATGAAGCAATCTACCTGTACACACTATTTTAAAAATCCGTTCTGTTCTAGACCATTCCACACCTTTCACATAGAATGTACAGCTCGTTCATATTGTTCTGGATTATGACTGTTCTAGAATGTTCTGCCCTTATTTACTCGGCTTCTTCCTTATTCACTTTGTTCCCTCATGTGTTCCGGATCATTTGGTGGGTCAGTTTTTTTTTCATGTCGGTGTTTGTTGCTGAATGATGAGTCGAGGTGTTCCCTTCTTTATAAACAAAGGCGCCTGTGAGGGTTCGTGAGAGTCAGGCCGTGGTAGAAGTGTCTGGTTCCTCAGTTAAACACTCACCTACATCTTATTTTATTTTTTCAAATTCAAGAAATGGCATAATAATGATCAATAATGTCAAAGAAATCTTCACACACTGTCTGTGGGAAGGTGATGCCTATGTCGGTCTTTGAAATCAGATAAAAACACTCCCAAACACAGACAGACATGTATGTGCGTACACACACACACACACACACAGAGCAATAAATGGGCAACAAAACTGGAACTTCCACTCTCATCCCAGCTACATCTGATGCAACCCCCAACACCAAACACCCCCCCCTCCCACACACCCCCCCCCCCATAAGCCACACACTCTCTCACACACACACCCCTCACAGAGAAAAAGATGAGGCCAGTTTTACACACACAAACTCCCAAGGCCATGAACTCATAACCAGCTAAAACACATCACTTGCTGCTAGTAAACAGTGCTCTGTGGAGCAGGAGTCTGTTAAAGTGCCATTAACAGAGAACAGGAGACTACTGGAGCTCTGTTGGAGCTGGATTTGTTTTACCAGAGGTGGTATAATTTAATTCATTTGGATTTGATTGGCCGACTGCAACAGAGATCAGTTTGAAAAAAAAAATGTAATCCTTTTTATTAGAAAAAATATTTTAGTAACTAGTAATTAACCAATAGGGACATGGTTACTGTACAGTAAAGAAAAATCAAGGAAAAGATACGTTTAATCTCAGTATGTTCTCCTAGTTTGGATCATCAAGGTCTCTTCTACTGCTCAGATATAGCTCATGAGAAAAAGAGGACAAGAGTCTTGTGTCTCTTGAAATTTTACTACAGACAGGAGTCCACGATTTCTCGTTTAAGACTAGTTCAGTAGGTAGATTCTATTTATGTTGAA
>NC_089804.1:54112565-54205065 GCF_029633855.1 Hoplias malabaricus
CCTCACAGACAGTCACCCGGAGGAAACCCACGCAGACACAGGGAGAACACACCACACTCCTCACAGACAGTCACCCGGAGGAAACCCACGCAGACACAGGGAGAACACACCACACTCCTCACAGACAGTCACCCGGAAGAAACCCACGCAGACACAGGGAGAACACACCACACTCCTCACAGACAGTCACCCGGAGCGAGAATCGAACCCACAACCTCCAGGTCCCTGGAGCTGTGTGACTGCGACACTACCTGTTGCTCCACCGTGCTGTCCCACTATTTTACATCTTCAATATATAATTTTTTTGATCATGCCTTATTTAAAACAACCAATATGCCACTTCATGGGCTCCGTAAAACATTTAGACATAGTCTCAATACCATACACAATAATGTTCCTTATCATCACTCAGTGTGCATTATAGACATTTCTCAATGAAATGACTGGATGGGTTTTTAGTTTTGTGGCCTTTATAGAAAATGTATTTATGTATTATGTTCTCATCAGAAATGATTAAGCCCCAGTGATAAGTCAGACGTTTGAGAAGATGCAGGGGCATGTCGCATGTCTCGTAGGAAGCTGTGGTTGACTTCATTCTCACAGCTTGTTAGTACAGTGTGTTAAGGGAAGACCTAAGAAGTGTGTCTCAACTTATAATAAGCCGCCTAACTGCCCGACGCCTACATAGGCAGCTATCGAAGCATTCAAACTGACATTCAGCCACATAAAAGTCATCAATTATATCACTGACCATTTCCCCCACTGAAAACAAATGTGTACTCTGCTCAGGAGTCACTTCGGTTGGCAGAACCACTTCAGAGATTAGTGCCATGGGCTAAGCTACTGTGCTATTTAAATTATATACGTAACAAAGACATAGACAAGAGTTTGCTGGAGTCAAATGCCAACTTAAAAAATGTGTGCGCTACTGCACTTAAACAGAACTTCATTGTTTAGCGCTTCTCTGTTTAGAGATTTCCACTAAACACTCTGAGGGATAAATAAAGTCTTCAAAAACGTAGCACTCTCCAGAATAAAAGCCTCGCTGCCTCAGTAGCTAATGAAAATATCCAACGCGTCCTTAAAATAATGTCATAATTGGTCAAAGGATGTGATTTGTTGCGAGGGCATACATTGGGGCAGTGAGGCTATTATGCTAGATATCGCTAGCTCACTATAAAAGGCGCCTAGTTAGCATGTTAGCACGTCACTGTGGTGGTAACTTTTGCTGTCACTGTGTTGCTCAAGACAACATATATCACAATACTTTTAGCTAGCGAACCTAATTGTAACATATACCATATTAATTGTAGATTTTAAAATTTTGCATTTTTTTATTGCCATTGAATCACCAGGACTTTTATTTTATTATTTAATTTTACACAGTTATATAATAAAAGCTTACAAATATTCACCACTCCTTCTGGAGAAGGGAATTTAATGTCCTTTAGGGAACACAGCTGGACTCTAAAAACACTTTTTTGTTTATCTTTAATAATAATACTTATAATAATTATAATTAAAAATAATAATAATAAATTCAATATTCTTATATAGACCCAAGGATGCTTTTCAATCATAGGGGGAAAAACAAAAGAGGTAAACTGTTTGTACAGCTATGACAATAATGTACCTGTACAGTTCCTTTTTACTGTGGGAACTGTCAAACAAAATGGGGAAAACACCACGATGTAAAGCACGCCCACTTCACAATACATTTCACACATGACTGATAATTCTTTCTTAAATTTTTTTAATTTAATCTGAAAAGAAAAGCTGTATATATCTAGTGAATAGTGATGCACAACACAAGGCAAGTTTTAGTATGTTAAGCGTATAAGCTAGAAAAATACACTCTGGGCAAAAGCTGTACTTTTGTGTGTATACAACACAAGGATATCGGCTCCAGGCCAGATGGGCACATCCGGACACAGTGCACGTTAAACTAGAAGTGTGTGTGTGTGTGTGTGTGTGTGTGTGTGTGTGTGTGTGTGAGTGAGTGAGTGAGTGAGTGAGTGAGTGAGTGAGTGAGAGAGAGAGAGAGAGAGAGAGAGAGAGAGAGAGAGAGAGAGAGAGAGAGAGAGTGAGAGTGAGTGTGTGTCTGGGTCTCATCTGCGATGGGAAATGGATCAGTGTAGCGATGATAAAGGGCTTCTGGCTTGCAGAGCCGTCCAGGGACGCACAGCAGAACGACGCTAGGCTAAAGACTCAATTCACTTCCTACCCATTCCTCCAGGGAACTCCCAAAGAAGCTGCTGGGAACTAATTGCCATTCAAATGGGTGACCCACTTAAACACGGTGCTGAGGGCTTCGTCTCCTGCCTCTGTTTATTTACGTAACTTCTCATAGTTGAACTTTGGGCCTTCAGATAAGACTCTGTTCTATATTTACTTTAAGATTAGAGTATTACACTAACATCAATATACACAGCCAAAATATCAAAATGGCCCCCCACTTTCCCCCTCTTATTTTGCATTTTACCAACAGGAGGCCTACTGTCTCTGTCTTTACATCTACAATGTGGACACAGTGTTTAAAACTCCAGTAGCACTGCTGTGTCTAATCCACTCCTATCAATGCAACACACACTAACATGCTACCACCATGTCAGTGTCACTGCAGTGCTGAGAATGATACACCACCCAATACTTGCTCTGTGGTCCTCAACATTGAAGAACAGGATAAAAGGGGCCTAACAAAGCACACAAAAGAGCAGAAAGACTAAAGCTGTTAATTATAGAATTGCAAAGTGCAAAGAAGCCAAACTACTATAAAACTACCCTTTATATGAAAGAAAACACTTGCACAGTAAAGAATAATGCTGAAGCTAAATATATCCAAAGTAGCACTGCGACCACTTGGTTTTATTGCAGCGTTAATGATGAGCAAGCAAATGACATTTAACTGCATTCAAAGGAGTGCCATAAAAAAGCCTGATACTATTCAAATACTAAGAGATGAGCAATTTCCAGCTGAGCATTCATTAAAAACACAAAACACGCATCTTCACAGGAAATCTTTAGTCTGAGCTTTCCCACTGACACTGACACCTCTGTGGATTATCATAAGTTACCAGTCAAATAATGTCAGTGAGAGGTTACTTTGGGTATATTTAGCTTCAGTGCTTTTTATCCACATTAACCAGGAGCACTTTGCAAGTATTTTTCCTACTTAAATAATAATATAAAAACTAAAGTTTCAGTATAAGACCATGTGCTCCAAAAAATGTGTTGTTCATCCTAAAGCTACTTCTCAAACCATCCACAATGACATGAAAAAAATCCTCAACACATTTTAATGCATAACCACTGTTTGTCATTTCAACTGTGAGAAAAAGACCAACGTTTGGCATCCATTAGAGAAAAGGCCATTTTTATTGACTCAACACCATGATATTCATTTTTTCCAGCTACCACTGAGCAAACAGACAGACCGTATGTACTCGAATGGTCTGGAGCAGGGAAAGGACTGTAGATGTTTCTGCTGTAGCAGCTTTAAGCCTCCTCTCCAGGCAGCAGAACAGACAGAAAAGTCAGGATTGAACGCCCACTCCTAGCGTGTCATGTGAGCTAACAAAGGGTCACAACGGCCCTCTTAATTCCCTCAAAAGGTTAGCACAGTTGCCTAGCAGCTTTGTTTATGTGGCCTGTTCCACAGGGGGGGTGGGCAGTGGGGCAGAAATTTAACCCAATAACAGGACTTTTTTCCCCTGTCGAGAGGGAAGAATTAGCAAGAAAATTAGCAAGCACATTAAGCTCCTGCATAGGTTTCGTTTTGACAAGTCATGAGGCATTCTCACAAACGTTAGCTGCCCACTTTAAAGTAGCCCCAACTACAATTAATATTTGTCACCAAATATGAGATACCAACGCTGGATTTAAAAAAAATAGCAATATGTATCACAACAGCTAGCTTTGAATTCAGTGTTTTTGTGACGTCCCAAAACCACATTAGCATATTAGCGCAAACCAAATTAGCACATATGCATCTATTTAGCTTGCAGCAGTTTAGCACCACCCGTTCACACTTAAGTTACTAGGAGTGATTCTAAAGAATATCTCAGCTCATTTACATATATCCGTCTTAAAGAAACAGTAACAAAAGCAGCCTGTTTAATTTTACAGATTAAAGAAAGGCTTTAAATCAATGTAGAAAATTAATTATCACACAAAACCACACAAATGGTAATTGGACCTCAGGGGAAAATAATACATGACTAATCTAGCGGGAATTTCATCAGCTACAAATTTTGATAACTACTTAAAATCAGTAGGTCCAAACATGATCCAAAATATACACAGTGTTTTTGCTTTAGTGACAGTTAC
The DNA here is from genome assembly GCF_029633855.1 of Hoplias malabaricus. NCBI lineage: Eukaryota > Metazoa > Chordata > Actinopteri > Characiformes > Erythrinidae > Hoplias > Hoplias malabaricus. Next base: position 54,116,892 of record NC_089804.1, read on the forward strand.
ACTATAGTTTACCGCTGACTGTGAATCCTCAAAGAATTCATTTCATTCATTCATAGTTTCTTGATGAGTTATCTGCCAGAGATTTGATCACTACAAAAACAATAATATCTGTAGACAAAAGAACTAATCTCGATGGAGCTGTTGTAAAACAAACTGGTTAGCAAGCTGTAAGAATATTTCATCGTGGAGATCACATCTCCCCTAGATCATTGAAGAAGAAATGACGGTAAGTGGCTCATGAAATTAAATTATTTATCATTTCTTTAAAACACAAAACAAGTATCTTCACAGAAAATCTCTAGTCTGTGCATTCACAGACACTGACACATCTGTGGACCATTTTATCACACAATATGAGTCAAATAACATCAGTCGATGAGGTGTGAGTGTCATAGTTCAAATATGTCACAATACATGATGCTTTTAACCATATTATAAGACAATGACTCAGTAGAGCTCGAGCAATACAGTCTAATACAGAGGGGCTTTATACCCCACCAGCCAATGCTTGACACTGAACACAGTGAATCATGTGCAGCTGCCCCAGAAGCTCGATTCAATCCATCAATCATTCACTCATGTATTTTACAACTGTTTTCACAAAGCAGTTTTTGGCTGTGCGTTTTACACTGAACATCAGTGTCCCCAACGTGTGCGCATTAAAGTAGCTGCAGTCAATCATTATGAAGTCTATCCACAAATGTTTGGACATACTGCTAGTGTCTCATCTCACATATTTACAGCCAAATAAGCCCTAATGTCTCTAAATATAGCCTGTATTTTTAACTGGAAACCACAATGCATGTCTCCCACAGGCCTGCGATGAGTAGAGAACAGTAACACTGCTTTCACTCTAATGCTGCAGTAAAAGGCAGGTGGAAAACAGGCCGTTTCCACAAACTGTGGGCTTTGCAGAAATAGTGAATCCATTTGGTTTGACATTTCCTGAAGGGCTCGTTTTACGCCTGTTTAGGCAATCTGCTGACTGGTGTGTGTGACAGATAAGGGTTGCATGTCTGGCATCTCTCTCTCTCTCTGTCTTTTAAACAGTCTCTTTCTCATGCGATCCCTTAGCTCTAATAATTTGGGCGTAATAGCGGATTAATGTGGAGCAGGTACAGGCCCTTCTCAAAGCGAGAATGAGAACACTCAGACTGAACCCAGTAAATTCTCCATACACATCAAGTGAGTTTCAGAATACGCCCAAATAAGTAGTCATCACTATACCAGCCATCTGGACTCTGACCCCAGGTGTAGTATCACAAGGTTCAATATCAACATAGCAGCATGGTCCAGGAATTAAAATAAATAAATAAATATATACAAAAAGAGTTGTTGTTTTAGCTTAATTAACACTTTATATTTTTCTTCAAAATCAAAAACAAACAAACAAAAACCCCACTGGAATGTTAAAATGGAGTACATACTAAAACGGCTAAAAATACAGCACAGCAGAACAGGTGCAAGCAAATTTTTTTTATATTATTATTTTATAATATTCATTCATTCATTATCTGTAACCCTTATCCAGTTCAGGGTCACGGTGGGTCCAGAGCCTACCTGGAATCATTGAGTGCAAGGTGGGAATACACCCTGGAGGAGGTGCCAGTCCTTCACAGGCACCCGGAGGAAACCCACGCAGACACAGAGAGAACACACCACACTCCTCACAGACAGTCACCCGGAAGAAACCCACGCAGACACAGGGAGAACACACCACACTCCTCACAGACAGTCACCCGGAGGAAACCCACGCGGACACAGGGAGAACACACCACACTCCTCACAGACAGTCACCCGGAGGAAACCCACGCAGACACAGGGAGAACACACCAACTCCTCACAGACAGTCACCCGGAGGAAACCCACGCGGACACAGGGAGAACACACCACACTCCTCACAGACAGTCACCCGGAGGAAACCCACGCAGACACAGGGAGAACACACCAACTCCTCACAGACAGTCACCCGGAGGAAACCCACGCAGACAAAGGGAGAACACACCAACTCCTCACAGACAGTCACCCGGAGCGGGAATCGAACCCACAACCTCCAGGCCCCTGGAGCTGTGTGACTGCGACACTTCCTGCTGCGCCACCGTGCCGCACCATATATAAAATTAAATAATTAAATAAATAAATGATAAAAAATATCATAAAGTCTTCAGTGAAATGTGTGCATATACCAATGGCTTAAAACGTGGATCTATTTCAAAATCAGAACTACCCATTACCTCCTTCTCTGGTCATGGCTTAAACCACTATGTCATTTCTAGTCATCAAGATCAAGTATAGAGATATTATTTCTGAGTAAAAAATCCCCTAATGCCTTTAAAATGGCTTTGACGTAAAACTACACCTTCACCTTCTTTCAGTGCACACAGATCTATGATCATGCAATTAATGCAAGCCTTTATCTCCACCCACTCCTCTGCCCACAACCTGGAAATTGAAAATGAATCAAAATCAACATTCAGAAAATCTAATCGATCTAATCTTGCCTACACTGATTGTACTGATTCTTCTTTTAATTCTGTTAATTACTTTTTTGTTAATTCAGCTAATATATCCCCATTTGTGTGAACATGTACTGTCCCTTTAAAATCACACTACAGCACTGTAGTCACGTGATTCTACCCTTCCAATCCGCCATGGAAGCAACATGGAGGAGAACCTAAACACAGAGGCCAATCGAGCAACTCTTAAATCTTGTAACAAAAAACAATGCAGTGTCTTGTTTGGATGTGTTTTGACTTTAGTGAAGATGACACTGAACATGAACATGAAGAAGTCAAACGTAAACACTGACAAAAAATAAAAATAATAATTAATTAAATGCAATCAAGGTAAATTGATTGTGATTTTGATTTGTGGTCAAATCAAAACTGAAGCGCAGCCTGAAATAGTGGGTTTTTATAAAGCCTACAAAGTTTAAATGAACATTTCACCAAATATTCTAATTTACATGTGTACATGAATTTTGATGTCTGATTCCAGGGTTTTTGTAAGCAACTGATTGTTTTGGCTCATTTAAAAAAAATATAAAAAAAATAAAGAAAATAAGATTATTTTCTTTTTAATGAGCCAACCTTACAGCTTAAATTCTAAAACAAAAAAACTAGTCACTCATTGGAATAACAGAAATCAGATTAAGTGCCACCTCTTAGTATGAGACGACACGTTTAGCTGAATGACTCATGTATAATTATGCATAAAATACAGCACCGATGCTCTTGATTCACAGTATTTACATCACAATACTCAGATCAGCCTGAATGATCCGGATATCTGGGGCTGAATGCTGATTACATGTTTGGACTTGGATGTTTGGTCTTTATCTGAGCCTGCACCTATACTTGAGATCTACTAAGACTCACAGCTCCAGTTTCTTTAAGCAGCAAACTGCAGACACTAAACCTGTTTTTTGGGGACTCAGTACATTTGAAGGAAAATGTGTGTGTATCTGATTTAGTGAACGACTCTCCCATCAGCCCTGAAGGACACATTCACATCTGCACGCTCAGCTAAACGATTAGCTCTAATAGCGTAAAAACAGGTGGACGCAATTTTTACAACGAGCATGGACGTTCATGAATGTTAATGCATCAATTTGTGTGTGTGTGTGTGTGCATTTTCAAAGCAGTTCTACATGCCCACATTCGTTTTCTTCTAAGAGCTTTTCCTAAGTGAAATTTCATGGTGACCCAGTGTCTGTGTGTGTGTGTGGGAGAGAAGACTATGACTCTTCCAGGATACTCATTTTTATGAACTGCTACAAGGCGTTTTAGTCAGTAAAAAGACAAATGTAACCGGTGTTATGGAAATGTCAGTGGTAAAGCGGGGGTGCTTTGAAGCGTTTAACTGCAGAATGCAACATTTGGAGGTTCCCTTGCTCATGATCTGCAGTTAGATAGTTCAACAACAAGCCATGCATTGTGACAGAGTATTCACGTAAGGGCAGGACTTTAACCCTTAAACACTCGATCAATGGACTGTAGAGCTCTTCCTATTGATTATACTCTTGTTATTACGTAATCCATTATTTCCACAAGCAACTGAATATTCTGAAAAGGTAAAAAAACAAAAACAGACCACTTTGAATGGTAATAAAACAGGGTAAAAAATACTTTATTGGAAACAATGTGTTAAATATATATTTTTACGGAGGTCCAGAGTCATGTACAAAAGTTTTTTTTACAGGGAACACTGCACACTGTCACTGTTAATTGTTCTATGTTTAACATGAAATGAGACCAGTGCAAACATATTAAGATACACTTTATGATTCATTTTTATTCACAATATCAAGTGTGTAGAAAGTGTACACTAAAATTTACACAAAAATAAAGTGTTTGTGCGTTTAGAGGACATGTTAACTTATTTTTCACTTTAGATATCATCCATCCATCCATCCATTATCTGTAACCGCTTATCCAATTTAGGGTTGCGGGGGGTCCAGAGCCTACCTGGAATCATCGGGCGCAAGGCGGGAATACACCCTGGAGGGGACGCCAGTCCTTCACAGGGCAACACAGACACACACACATTCACTCACACACTCTCACCTACGGACACTTTCGAGTCACCAATCCACCTGCAACGTGTGTTTTTGGACTGTGGAAGGAAACCGGAGCACCCAGAGGAAACCCACGCGGACACGGGGAGAACACACTTTAGATATCAACTAAATTTAATTTAGCTAGGCGTGTAGAAACTATTTCATAGGATATATACACTGTTATATACAGTCCTAATTCCTCTGTAGGTGACAATCTACATACCTTTGTTTATTTTCGCTTATTTCCTCTGACAGGAAGAGCATAAGCCAAGAACAAAACTTGACTCTGGAATCCATGTACGACTTAAAAAACTAGAATTACTAACTTCTTACAGAGTTAGTTCAACACTTAGTTGTATTTAGTAGTTAATCAGAGGCTATAGCTACTACTCAACATTGGTTGATAGCACAGATATTCTGAATGGGTGTATATGTAGTTGCATAATGAACACTGGGTTTTGTGATGAGAAGATTAACAAAAATGTAAACAATATAAAATAGATTCCTTCAACACAATGATGCTGAAGGATGCTTGGTGAATTTTACATTTTAAGACTAACAAACAGAACTACAGTTTTAGGCTGGATTTCCCCTCCAAATACCCATTATCATCACATAAACGATCACTTCCTATTCATTGAAACGATCAGTATTGGTCCATTAGCTTATTTTTTATATAAAGTGATCTACAGACGTACAGAGTACTGTCCCACCCCTGGATATTGTACTCTCTCAGAACAACTGTCACTGTGGTGGGAAACTCAAGGGTACATTATAGGGAACAGGATTGTACCATATCCTATATTAATTGTAGATTTAATTGTGTTGATTTCATACACTACATTTTGATTTATATTTAATTTGGTTTAACACAGTTCTATAATAAAAGCTTACAATTATTTACCTCTCCATTTTAGGGAACACAAGTGGACTTTAACAGCACTGGTGTACGTTTAAAGCTACATTTACACTGTTTGTACCTTTAGTGACAATGTTTTTTTCTGTCGGTAAACCATAACCATCGTCTTTAGAACAACCCACCCATAAAAGACAGGACTTAGCACTCCAATGTTAAGATACTGTATCTTCACGCTTCACGAGAACGCACAGATCCTTTCCCAGTGTTGCAAAGGTCAAAGGTCTTTCACTGTCTGTCTCTAATTAAGGCTCTTAGTCATAAGCACTTGCAGTAAAAAGTGTATTTTCTTTCTGCGGCTTAATTGCCGTTTGCTCTGTCCTGTTTGCTGACACCTCGCCCACACTCTATGTCAAACTCAATCATTTATAACTTATCTGAGCTCATCTCCTGCCCGCTGGTAAAAATCGGGTGTGGATCTTTCCAGGGTTTGTTGTTTATAAAATTGTCTGTGTCAAATCAAATGAAATCATACAAAATCATGTCTTGTCTTTTGCAGGGAAACTCTCTGATTACATCTGGCCGGTGAGGGGAAGGAAGGGCAAGCCTGGTCACTATGGAAAGAGTTTCCCAATCAGCTGTGCTTCGTCAGAGCGTTGCCAAGGGTGACGGAGAGAGAGAGAGAGAGAGAGAGAGAGAGAGAGAGAGAGAAAACGAGAGAGAGAGAGACATGCACAAACACTAATGGGTCTTTCCCTGGCCTCCTCCCACGCTGTTCAAGTCACTTGGCCTTCAAACACTCTCGTTTGCATTCCACCTGCAGATGCAAGCATGATTCATTCTCCTCAACGAGGGGGTACTCCATGTCTATAAATGGGCACCTCTTTTGGAAAGTATGTTTATGTGAACACAAGTCTCACTGGATAAGGTTTTTGGATTTAAAAGATCTGTTCTGCATTCTCAAGCAATTCTAGGCTCACGCAGTTCTGAGACTGCCCAACATGTATTTGATTTTCCAGTCTGATTGGGAACTTATTCATTCTCCCGGAGATATTTATAAGATAACTCACTGCAAAAGCAAGAGGGAAAGTCATTGGAAAACAATGGAAAAAGTAGAAGGTTCCAAAGCTGGAGTTGATTTGACGATATCGATAAAAAATGACTCCTAACAAAAGTGAGGGAACTGGTAAAACACTGGTATTGTCCCCATCAAATAAGCAGTCCTGAGATGAAGAAAATGCACCCAACTTTATTTTAAAAAACACATTTTGGAAGCATTGAAAACCCGTTCTACAGATTTTGTTGAAAAACTAATAGCAAGTCTCTCAGACGTACAATGGAAGCTGTAAAAGAGCAATACAACTTGTACTTAAAGGCTATTTTAACTTGAAAAACTTTTATGTAGCTCCTTCAAAACGTTACAGAAATAATTCAATCCAAGGAGGGGTTCTTCTTAGAAATGAATGGTTCTTAAGACCACCGCTGTAAACAATTTTGACTGGTTCATCATCTCTAAAATGGTGCCAGACCACACTGAACAATGCGAATTTCTCTGGAATTCCTTTGTACAAATTGCTCATAAAGTTGCACATGAATTTCATTCAATATCAGAGTCTACAACCCTCATGGAAGATGAAGATGAATTATGAAACTCAAAGGCATTCACAACAACAGCCAAAATGAGTCATGAGCTCTGTGAAGGCCTTGCGTCTATAGCAGGGGTGTCTATTTGTTGTTTTTTTTTTTACACACACACACACACACACACACACACACACACACACACACACACTCAAAAAACCAAAAAAACAAAACAGCAGCTTCAGCGTGATAGGAGGAAACCCATTCACAGTCACAGCTGAACCACACAGACACGCCTGGGCTTGCAGGCGCTTTGCCCCACAGCTTCTTCTGCCTCATCTTTGCACGGCTGCTTCCATGCACAGAGCATGCAAAGCAGCAAAAGGCCCGCTCTCTGCCTCCTACACACTGCAACACGAGTCAAACAGCACTCTGAGAGCACTCTATTCCAACAAAAACCATGAGGGACGCTGCCTGGTAAACACAGTTAACCTCTTCTGTTGGTTTCCGATTACACTCTCCAGCTAGTTTAGAGTTCAGCACATTCAAAACAACACACCTAATGGAGCTTCCTTAATGACATAACTTGGGATAATCAGTAAGCAGGACATTGGGCTACCACACCGCATGACTGTGATACGTCTTAGTAAATACCTACATTATTAATTAGTAAATACCTACAGCACCATTAGTGTAGCGTTCAGTGTGCTATAGTCCTCCAAACCTAAAAAGCCATAATGCTCATTATCAGAAAAGCCAGATGTCTGAATTTTGCTTCTTTGTTTCTTACGTTGGTGCAACAAAGCTAACGCTCCTCCGGAAACAGGTAATCACACAAATCTCTTCTGTGAATTAATCCCCGAAATCCTCTCAACCCACTCAAACCACACTGAGGTTGTTTTTTATGTTGTAAAAACTTGAAGTCATTTAGCACCGAATACAATTTACAGAGAACAATAAAAAATTGACTACATTTCACCGTTAGCTGAACACTGCAGTTAGCCATTGTAAACAACAGGTGTTTTGCTAGGACTTTAGCAAAAGGACACTCCTTAATATACTCTCAACTTCTGTTTTCTAATTATTACTTTTTAAAAATAATTATCAATGTTACAGTGTTAAACTGAAGATGTAGGTATGTACGGAAACAACTGAAATGGCGACCATTTAGCATGTGATTTATGTATATATCTGGAGTTAGCTTACTAGCTAACTCTGGTATAGCGCATATTTTCTCTTTGAAGAATTAAGTAATTTGTGCATGGTCCCTGTTACAAAAACACAGTTAAACATATAAAATAAAATAAAATAAAATAAAATGTGAATCAGATTCGGAACTGGGCCCAACACTTCTCAACTAAAACACGTGTGGTGTTTTTATGCCAAGTCTCAATGTGTCCCAAATCATGCAGACTGAGTGAGTTGAGGGCAACATTGGGACGAATTGAAGGAAAAGATGTGGAGATTACTGACTTCCAGTTACTTAGCTCTGGTGATATATTTAAATTCAAACATCAAACATGTCTCAGCCGTTTAACTACATCTGGGGTGAGCGGAAAACTAATATTTTTTGGAGATTGTTTCTTTTTACCACACAGTTTCTGGCACAGTTTGTTCAGTTAATAATACAACATCAACAGCAGGCTTAACGCCACTGAGGTAAGACCTGAAAACTGTTATATGTAGAAAACCCACTGGATATCGGCGTGATCTTTACTCTTCTTAAACTTCTATTACGTGTGCCATATATTTTACGGCCTACTTCAACACATTCGTAAAACAGGGATGGCCCTTTCTTAACGATGTAACATTATCAGTAGGCCAAAGTGGGCCATTAAGTTGTCATTAGGGCTAAATGGCTGTGTTTCATGGTCCACTAATTCGCTTAAACAACCTGAACAGCCCACTGTGTGGTTTGCCTCTGTTAGCAGATTGATCATTACAATTCTTAAGTCTCCATTAGACGTGCCACCCAGTTTAAACTTCGGCTTATTCATAAAAACGTGATGGGACGTCCTTAAAGTAATATAATCGCCATGAGGGCCATTCAATTATCTGTATGACCAAATGGCAAACGGTGTTTCATGTTCCATTTCATAATTTCCTTAGCGCCTCAATACTTGTGTTAACAAACAGCCCACTGCCCACTTCTGTTACCAGCTCGACCGCAGTTCCTAAAGTCAAACGATATGTGCCGACATAATTCCTCAATCCTGTCACACTACTCGCCAATATTAGGCCTATAGAGCGCATAAGAAACTGCAGTAGTTGGTGCAGTAGTTCTGAACTTACTAATCTTGAGGCTTGCCCGTGGTTTGCATGTTGCGGTAAACCCACTGAGATCATGCCAGTGAATTCATGTCATCTTGGTCGTCTCTGACACATCCACACTGACAGCCTTAAGAGTGTTCCTCGTCTGTTAAACTGCTCCTTCATGATTCTCAGTACTCTTTGGTGATTCTCTGCTGGGCTCCAGTCATATAAAAGGGCATCACACGCTCACCCAGTCAAACCTATAAGACACTTTTGTACAGACATGCTGAGAAAACGGTTACCTCCTCTGCTAATATGGGACAAGCAAACAGCACTATTAAAAAATGGAAATTGAAATTATTTTTTGTTGGAATGGCTCAGTTATAGACACCTGAAATGGAGGTACAGGAATAATAACCATCTGAGTAACCTACTTAAAACCTAATGAAAAATCCAAATATCACATTGTAAAAATGTGCATGCACCCTCTCAAACACTGGTGCTGAACATATTTTGCATTACAATCTTTTTGGTCATAACCAGGACAAGTGAGTGCAGAAAGTGAAACTAAAAACCTAAAAAGGAAATGTGCTACCTGCAAACCATCTCCACACATCACATCATGTATTTATACAAGACGATGACATGTTTAAAAAGACGGACTTTAAACCGTTATATATAAAAAAAACATCCATACATGATGCGTTTGTTATAAATATGATAATTGTGGTCTTCTGACTCATAAGAGAGGGCTAAACAAATACTGATTGTACCTGATTAGAAGCACCACTGAAGCCAGTAGGGATTAAAAGACTCTTAGGACCTTCTGAATCCAGCACCATAACTCCATTTTTAGAAATATAATAAGATCATGTCCAGCCTCAAGCAAGTGGGATGGATCTCAGGGACCGTGATTATTGTCCCAAATAACCCTCATAAGAAAAAAAAGTCAGATTTTTCCATTGTGCCATTTGCGTAATGCGGTTTGAACCTGTTAAATACGTCCATGGTTTAGGGAAACCTCAGTGTTATTCTTGGTTTTCCCTTCCATGGAACTCGATTTATAAACAGAGCAGAGGGAAATCACCATTTATTGACCATCCAAAAGTGCGAGGGTCAGGATTTCCTCAAAGAGACAAGAGAGAGAACTACCATGGTTAGGTCTGTATTCAGGTGAGGGAAATGTGTTCATAAATTCTCTGAAAGCCTTCCAGAGATGTCAGAGAAAGGAAACAAGAGCATAAACATGTGGTAAAAGTGAAGCAGAGCAGAGACATACTTTCCATCACTTTCACAAGAGATGACTTAAATGACAACAATGGCAAAAAACAAAAAAAATAAATAAAAAAACATACATTCTAAGTAAATAGCCAAAAAGGTGTCAAAGCGGAGGAGTAGGAAGACGCTAACTTTGCCTGTGATTCACGTAGACATCATCCTGTTCTCTGTGCTTTTAAAATTCTGAAGAAAAACTCAGTATAAGCCCTAGATCACGAAGAAACGGTTGTCACATTTTTCCAAAAAAAAAAAAACTGTTTTGATGTAAACACTGTTAACATTTTGAAGCATACCACACAGTCAGTATGTGGAAACTAACCTCCAAAGCAGCTCAATTTTTGTTTTGTAAGTTTATGTATATTCACACATTCAGTCTACATTACTTTAGCTGTACCAGTTAAGGCTGAAATAATAAGAAGTGTTTCAGTTTAAAGTAGCGTGACCACATCTGAGATGGGGGGGGGGGGGGCTATAGCTGAACCTGTGTGTGCTTTTAGGTCCTTTACACCTTTATTTGCTACACGAAACATGCAAAAAAAATTTTCTAATTCGTCCGAGAACTTACATTTACGTTTCGGCATAGCTGCTCGAGATGAGGGTAGGTACATGAGCTTTGCCTGACGTAAACAAGGACTACTGACGTGCAGACTGACCAATTAAATGTTTACAGAGAAGGTTATCGACCAATAACGGTAGCTCTACAGTCAGACCGTCCAATCAGAAGATTTTAGGCTACTTCACCACGCCCCCTTCTCATTTAAGCGAACCAATCGGAGTAGGGGAGGGCGGGACTAGTTTGTGAACGAAACTTCTCGAAGTTCTATGTAAGCTCTAGAAAAACAAACTCCCGGACGTTTGTGAAATTCCGCCAGGACATTTTTTTAAGTCTAAAAAAGAGGACATGTCCGGGTAAAAGAGGACGTCTGGTCACCCTAAATAAACATCTAATGGAAAGAGATGTGTCCAAATTGTTCAGAGCACATTTACCTAAGGCATATTAACAAAAATAAAAACAGACTGTTCAATCCTAAAAGGATAAACAGAAGTTAGTAGTAAATTGTGTTTAGAAAAATAATAACGACTGTTTGAGTGTATAAGAATGCCACATATGGAGCTAAGAAAAAAAAAAACTATAGGGACTCAGACCATGAACACAGGCTTTCAATATAGATTTTGTATTTTTATTACTTTTGTAGTTACTCCAGTAAACAGCTAGAGAGCTTTAACACAAACAAATCCCAAGTATTGGGAATCCTGTTAAATAAGTGTAGATGATAATATGGTAGAAATACAATATCATAATAATTGAAAGCATATATGTGTCACAATGTTATGTTCCTAGACCAAAGAAGTAAAAATTAACATAAAATTCACTGCCAAACCTGAAGAAGTATTATCAGAAGCTATGCATACCAAAGCTGTTATTAAATATCAATGTCAGTGTTATAAAACCAGCTAAAGAGGACTAATAATAATGCTCTCAATGAAATACTACGTGTAGTTGGTCAGAATACTCTAAGCAATGACGTGACCCATGATATACTCAGATTAAAAAGTGTTGTGACAGAATTTACCATGACAGTTATTTTATATTGTCATACTGCCTGTCCTGGCTAGTATGTTTTGTGCATTATTTAATTTATGCCATATACATCCCACCAGCAGATCTTTGGTGACAAACGTTAAAGCAAATGTCACGGTTCATCAAAATGGAACCATCTGCAAGTCATGACAAGTACCTGCAGATTATCCACATTTTTGCTCTATACCCGTGTGCAAACATCAACAAAAAAAGAGCCTGATTCTGAGGTAAATCTCTGATGATTCACTTTGGCACCAAATGTACCATCATTTATGGCTTTCATTTATTTAATCTAGGCATTTGCATCGTATTTTTACATTCTTTCATATCTCACCGCTAAATAGAATCACTATTTTGCACACTTTGAAATTATGGATGCATGACCAGACTCTGACGAGAATGTAAACAGCAGTCTCCTGTTCATATTTTAGCTGATTACATAAATACCATAATTCAGTGCACTTGCATTTGTATTTGAATGTCTCTTCTACACCTGTACCAATCTGCAGCAGCATAATTACACCATGACTCAGTTTGCTAAATACGCAGTTACCCCTTACTTTGATGGGGCAATTTATTTGAATCGAACAGAGCTTTGCACATGACATCCCCTAACAATAAATCAAGCAAAGGGAGTCACGGAATAAGTTATGGGATTTAAATATTTTAATACCTCAAACCTTATTAACATGTTCCCATGCATTACATTTCTAGCTCCCAAACATTATTAAGTCAATTTGACACATCTCATATACCATTCCCACACCTTGTTAAGTTGTTTCCATGCACTACATGTCTGGTTCTCATGCCTTATTAAGTCATTAACATAAAGTTGTTCCTGTATTATTGTGCTGAGCATTGTCTCATTCATTTATACTGTGTGTTAGTCCTACTGTTGCATCGCAGACACTATTTTTTGTTAATATTCTGTATTATAAAGATACTCTATTACAAGAAAAACAATAACAGTGTATTAGGGTTTATGAGTGTTCTAGACATGGTTTGAAGTGTACACAACAATGTGTGATGTGTTATAACAAATACAGTACCATTTTATATAACGGACTTAAGCATATTGTGGTCCTTGAACCAGTCCAGTGCAGATACCAAGGGACTATGTATTATTTGCACATATTAAAAATGGGTTTTATAAGCACATATCTATATTATAGAACTGTATTTCCTATGCTGTTTACACTAAGCACTGTAGAACTGAGACAGTTAGAAGGTATGAAACCGAAGTGGGTGTTGACGTCACAATGGAAAACCGCACCGAATCTGGAAACCGTATCGAATCGAATCCAACACGAGTATCGTCGCAGCCCTGTGAAAGAGAGTTGAAGCCCGCTGTACGGTCACGACTGCGTGTGAAATGTCTGCACATAACATTTCTAACAGCCCTTACTTTCCTCCCAAGCTCCTATACGTAAAAAAAAAAAACACCCTATGGCAAATTATGAGCACGACTGCAACACTGTTAACATAAAACCCGACTATTAAAACGGCAAACACAGTCCAGAAACACTTACCCCGATTTGTCGATATGTCTTATCTCGTCCTCCGTGAGATGACAGACGTAAAATGGCCACAAGTTGTTGTTTTTTGTAGTTGACAGAGCGAAAGGGGCGAGTTAAAAGCGACGAGAGCGAGCACCGAGAACGAGAAAGAGAAAGAGGGGAGAGAGTGAGTTACAGCTTGTTTAGTCCATACAGAATGGCGTTAAAAAAAAAACCCACAGACTGTCAAACACGCCCAGCTCGACACTCCCAAGTCAAAAGCACCGCCTCAACAACTCAGTCAGGGGGAACAGAAGAAAGAGCGCAGATAGTTACTTCCCTGCGTGTCCAGCTCAACCAAAACAACAACAAACCCCCGTTAACGCGACGCGAATGCTAGCGACGCTCCAACGGCTTTTGACAAAATAACAGTATCGAAGTTTGTACATGGCTACGTTTCTTCTGTCCTACGTTCCCTCTGGTTCTTCATTTCTTCATATTTACATTCATTCATCCTCCAAAAGCCTTCTATTAATACTAAATTCAATTTAAAAGCAAGCTAATGTTAAGAAATTCATAGCCCTTAGCTATTTCTTTACAACGGCCGTTAGTGTGGTTGCATTAAAGTCAATTAAGTCATTAAAGAACAATCCCAACTCAGCACAAACCAAAGATTTATATAAAGTGGAATTTCTTTGCTATCAAAAACCACCAGTCTCTGCTTATTATGTGTTTATATCGTTGATAATGGTTTTAAAGTTCCGCTCCAGAAGTCGATTAAATCCCTTCCTAAAAATAATAATAATAATTAAAACCCTAAAAAGTGGCATCAATTTAACTCTACGCCTTTATTCAGAATGCAGATCTATGCAGTTAATCACTGCTTTTGACTTCACTTACCCTTCTGCTTTTGGACTGCAGCTTGAAAGTCCCATCCCTCAAGTTGACAAGATTGGTTGCTTAGGTTTATGACATCATAAACCCTTGTTGCCCGAATCCGCGAAACTGACCCCCCCCCACAGACATGTTAAAAAAGTAAAACATTTGATTTTCATTCTTAAAATTAGAGCAAATAAGTCTTCAAGGATAACAATGCCTGTCACCTAAAGGCAAAATATACATTAAGTACAGGCTTCTCAACGTTTCTCTGCACGATGTTAGAGAGCCTTCTCAGGGAGCAAAGGCACATGGCAACACTTTCATAACCATCTGATGTCATATCTTTCTCTGAGAGAACTTTGAGAGGCACTGCTCTGGACGTCTGGTTCCTATCATCACCGTGAACATCTCACACGAACCCACTCAGAATGCCCATGTTTACATCTTAACAATTTTAGCATGAGGAATGTTAGTGGAAACCTCTTTAATCGTCCTCAAAATGCTTAAGAAACAAACAGGGGTCGTCCTTAACACCGTTCCTTAGGCACAGCTTTGAAGACACTAAACTTTCAAGAAATCTTATAAGTTTCTTTAATCTAAAATCAAAAAGCAGAAGAAAGAACAAATTACACTCAACGTAACCAACAGCAGACAGCTGCGGTCTTATATCTGAAAGCAAAGCATATGTGGGCTAATGTAATCAGACTGTTATCAGATTTACGAAACAACAGAACAGACTGCTTTATCAGAACACCCTACTGGATAAGAATATCTTTATATACATAGGTTTCCAGCACATGAAGGCATCCACAGCCCTTAAAACATGCTCCTCCAGCCAATCAATAAATCAACACTGTGCATGGTCTTGACTGGAATCCGTCAATATGTTTACAGATTACAGTTAGAAGTGTGGCTGCATGGAGAAGTTCACACAACGCTGGCATTCCAGCCTGCTCTGACACAAAAGGCAGGATTAAAATGGCTCGCTCCATTTGAGTATAGGCTGGCCAAAGCAAATACCAAACCAGAGAGGATTATGCTTGTTTGTGTGTGCTAAGTGAGCCTGCGAGATGAGAAATTGAATAAAACAGAACGGAAAGCAAATCAGAAAAGCCTAATGTGTACATACCAGTGGCTTACAAGGCTTTGCATGATCACGTCTGGAATATTTAACTTTGAATGTGGTACAATGCAGTGAAAGGTGTATAATCAGGAAATCTTAAAATACAGTTCGAATGGAGACGATGGGAAAAAGCTACAGCGGCACTTTAGTGCCATGTTGTGGTAAAACAGGGGAAGGTCTGCTGGAAAGCAGAAGGCCGAGTCAGGTCACAAAGCGACAGTGCATAATCCTCCCCGAAGGCTTTTAAAACTACACAACCCAGTCATGAGAAGTGGTGTTTCTAAAACGCATGGTAACAGTTAACTCAAGCTCTGCTACACACCACTATTACATCACATGAACCTTGTAGCATCCATCATGGCCATTACCAATAAGTCAGCAACGCTTAAAAACCGAACAAATTCCATCAACTCCTGACAAGATGTTTTTGGCAATGGTTACATCCATGTAATTTCAATAAAAGAAATACAGTGAGCGGCTGGTCTCACGTTGTGAAATAAACATTGCTGTTTATTAATATCCTCAATATCTCACAGCACAAAAGCCAGAAGAAAGACAGAGAGCAACAAAGAAAAAAAAAAAGTGTCACGTCCACAGAAGAAGAAGACGACACCGGACGGCGATAAACAATGAGTCTTCCGAATCGAACACTTCACCGCCGACAAGACAAGACATGAACATCACAAGATAACTCCTGCAGGTCTAAAGTGGTCCTACAGGTCCTGTGTAGATTCTCCTGTAACAGAACCCGTCAACCAATTAAAAAACAAAAACAAAAAAAAGGCATATCCAAATGCTTGTACCTTCATTTCAGGACTGAGGATCATCTAAAGTGGATGAACATAGCATGCTCCAAACTGCAGAGCCTTCAGAGATGATCTAAAACAATGAGCTTTAACATGGTGTCCCTTTTCAATGGATTTAAAAAGGTATGACGTTAATAAATAAGAAAATGGGAATTCTGCAGGAAGGCTGATGTTATAGTTGATGTCGAGACCAGAGGGGTATTGCAGATTTATCAAATTAGCCAAATAACTTAAGCCCACACGTCTGTACCTTTCATTATTTGGTTTTCACTTTTTTAATCCTGCAATAGAAAATGGCGGAGGGAATATTTCCCCATTCAATACGATATAATGAAACATACATAGACCTCTGGGTGACTCTGGGAGTCCATTCTCTTCAATGTTGGGCTTAAGTTATTTGGTCAACTAAGAAATTCTGTTTTGTGGAATAACACCCCACACCCCACACACACAGGACGACCAATATGACGTGAGCCTTGCAGCAAAACAAGGGCACGCAGCTTCACTCGATGTCCTTTAAAGTGTGCGAGTATGTTATGTGACGGAGTGAGCGACTGGTAAGCCAGTATCACGAGGGGCTTTACACGTAAAAAGGGATCAAATACACATTTAGTGTTGAATGAAGTGCACAGCTTATAAGGCAAAGTCTGCAACGATGAGCAGCTGTGATTTCTCCACATCCACTTTTTTTTGAACATTGCTAAGCAATTAACATTCTCATGTTCTGTAAAGTACTCGGGTTATACACGGGAGCATTTGAAAAGTAGCTTCCATATATGAAACTCAGGTCATTTAGGGCTGAATTATAATAATAACATTATTAAAAATGGGGACAACGTACATTGAAATTGATATTTTTTGCAGAGCAAAGAAGCACAATGATCAGAAAATCACAATAACACACTTTGGTTGCTTGATAAAAAGACAGCACAAGAGTTACACCAGACCCTCTTTAAAATCAACTATGTACAGCAAAAATAATACGCAAAATAAACTCTCAAATCCATCACTGTTCCCGAACAGAGGAACCAATTGCACAAAATAAAAAAACAAAAACAAACGATAAACATTTCAAGTGGCAGAAAGAATGACAAAGGAGTGACCGTTTTCTTCAAACAGCACAAACAAAGCTGGGCATCTTAAGAGGTGATAAAAACAGCATCATATTTCCTCAATGCATTTCCAGGCTCATCTCCATTTCGCTTCAATAGGAGCAAGGGTTGAGGTGTAGCACAGGAACTGTTCGCAATCGGGACTGAATAATTCTGATTAAGCCACAACGGGCCATTATTCTGATCTGTTTGGACAGGAATCACTTGATTACAGTAAATGCTTGGGAACTGCTCTCAGCTCAATATGTGCCACTCAACCAGAAAGAGCCTAAAAAGGCCCTGAGAATTAAGGTTTTAGTAACTGAAGTAAATGGCAAAAGGTTACACGGTTTTGTGAAGAAGTTCGGGCAAATAAACGTTGCATCTACAAATCGTTTAACTCAAGATTTAAATGCGAACGCACTTTTTAAATTTCTGTTTATGTTTGATTTAAAGAAGTAAACATTTTGGGTCGAAATATTTTGTTTGGGGAGGGGTCTGAAAACGTAAATATTATTGAAATTCGTTGATCAAATATTTGTAAAAACGTGAACACTATAGAAGACGTGAAATAAATTCCACGTAACTTGACCAGGGTGCACAAACATTTGCGGAAGTCTGTATAGTCCTCCCTGCTCTCAGTGGTTGTGAAAGTCGTTAAACTAGAAACTGCTTAAAAAAAATGGCTGAGTAAACACAATTCCAGCCTCTCTCCACCTCTACAATCAAGTTATTGAATTTCCCAGAGATTTTCTGCTGTTGGTTACTTCCACCAAACATTCCCCTAACTGCCAGCAATGACTTTGCATTTTACAACACGCCAAAAGGTTTCCTTCTGTCCTATAAAGCATTAACACTTTCTCGGTCCTCAGTCAGTAAGGGTCTTAAAGCCTAGGTATACCAGTGGACAGAGCAGGAAACGTAGCAGTTATGTAGAACCGCCATCCATGATATGGAGGTCCTAACTGGGGCCTTAAGGGATAATCCTAGAGATTCAGAACAGAAAGCACAACTCAAACAGCGAACCAACATGGAGAGAGCAAAAAAAACGTTAACTGTTCTATAATACCAAGAATAGATAATATATATGTTTATATATCTTTATGTTCCATATTTACAGAGAACGTCATTATACCATTTACATTTCAGAAGAATCGGGACTGGACATTATTCTCATCCGTCCACGTAAGACAGCATTAAATGGCAAAGGGGTAAACAATCACTTCAGTTCACTTGGTCAGTGTTAATGACGAAACTCCATTAAATCACTATGATATTTCGCCTTTCTCTTTTTTTCAAAAACGTTCCTTTTAAGGCAACAAGAACAGGACGGCTGGAGGTCTTCTTCCTCAGCTCATGGTTGAATCTGTTCCTTCATGTTTTTTAAATCTTCTTCCCGTGTTGTTATACTTCTTTTAAATATGAGGTAACGACTGCCAGGCATGTGCCGACATTGGATCTGAAATAGGAATTTCTATCATTCCTTTTTTTTTTATTTTCTATGTTTTAGAGGGGACATTGACTCACAGTAAAACCCCTTTGTTCAGTTAGTACTCCACGAGTCCCATTGGACAGCCCTCGGACAGTACGCACTATAAGATCTCCTCCACGCCATGAGCAAAGATCATGACCAAACCCGGCTCTAGGATCATATCTTCGCCCATATGTTGGTTCTCGCAGGCCATGACCACCACTGCCTGCTTGCCTGGGATACGTTTGGCCACGTAGTTCTCATAGTAGCGGCGGTTCATCTGTCGCGTCTCCAGCGTGGCCAACCCCTGCGGCCAGTTGCGCTCGTGGGCGTTTTCGATGAGGTCGTTGACGATGGACAGGGGGCAGCCGCTGTCAATGAGCGAACGTTTGATGACCGCCTGGAGGACGGCATCTGGCGTGGAGATCATTCCGCCCCAGCGGGTCACTCTCGCAGGCTGCAGGGAGTTCACCCACCTGGAAAAACAGGAGTTTCAAAACCCGTTTAGAGTTAGTCAAGCGTGCAAGCTCATGAGCAGGAGACGCAGCTAAAAATATAAAGAGTAATACTTAAGCTATTTGCGTCCATGAAATAGGCTTTGGGACATTTCTGTTTCTAAAGTGCCGTAGCAAACACGGAGACAATATGCATCAGCGGAGCTGTGAGCACTGATTTCTTTTTTTGTGCTGTTCACAAAAATAAACAATGTAAGAAGAAACAGGAGGCATAAATAAACCTCTAAAATAAAATAAAAGGTGTAAAGGGCTGACGTACAATCTGTTACTTGTTATTATGCAGCGTGTGCAGTTACTGGGAGTGTTCCTGATCACGGGCTTTCTATAATTAGGCTAAATCTTAATTAGGGTTTATAACACATGCAGTTGGGCAGGAAGAAATACATGGATTTCTGTATATCCTCTTACTAACAAGCTGTGATATTGCTTTCCATATTCAACACTATTTTAGATATATCTTTGACCCATAATCATTACATCCATTATATATTCCCCATAAAAATTGCAATGCATTTGTCACCCCCCCATTAATTTGAACTGTTCAAAACACAAATACAATATATATTCAGTTCATATTTTTATAAATGCATTTTCAGTGCTGTGCAAGCTGCATTACGCATCATATAAAAGAGAAGAGAACAGTTTAATCTATAAGAGCTATGTCAGGTTTGTACAACACTAAGAGTAGCATCGTTCAGGAAGCGTGGATCTTTGGTCATTGATTTTTCACAGCATTAATCGATTAATAATCTGAGGAAGAGCCCTGTCCCAGAGAATAGTCTCTTTAATAGCTCCAAGTCGAGACACGAACGAGGAGCTGCCAACTGGTTTTAGCAGTGTTTCTGTTCCTAATCACTTAAAGTGCAAGTTATCCAGTGCCCTCTGGTGGAGAACACTGTTCTGAATGTTTTGGTTTTGACCCATGAGAATGAGTACTGATAGAAAAGCTAATAACACATCGCCTGTAATGAAATATAATCCTAATCAGTGTTTTTTGATGAGTAAATTACTACTGCTTCACCCAGTAATCGAGCACATTGTATGGTCTGTTATTGTGATGCTATTTTATTTGGCAAGGGTTGTTATATTGATTTTAATATTGCCCAGGCATGTGATATGAGGAAAAAGCTCAGACATTACAAAGAAAAAAAAGCAGAAAAGCAACACTTACTCCAGGATCTCATTGTATTCTATGCTCTCCTCCAGATTCTGTAGGTTTGGGTTTGCACTGCGGATTGCTCTCATGTACGCTTTGAGGAGCTGGATGTCCCTTTTCTGCACAATTTATTAAAAAAAGAAAAAAAGAAAAGTTGAGTGTTTTTGAATAACACTATTTAGCGTCTGTTTCTATGAAAGCTGGTTCAGGGACACAGCCATGGAGGACTGCTGGAACGTATGTGCTCCCTCTGATTCACTGGAAAACTCTTTGAAGAAAATCAGTTATGATAAAAACAACACTTTGATCAACATCGCAGTGTACGGGTCTTACCTGCTCAGCCAGCTGGTGCTTGTGTTCAGCTGCTGTCTTCTCCAGGTCTGCGATCTTTGTCTGCTGCTGCTGAACCACACTGCGCAGGTGCTTGATGCAGTTGTGGTTCGGCATCTCGTCTTTGGGCATCTCGAGCCTGGACAATGAAAACGTTTAAGCAACACCACAATAAAAAAAAAACCCTATTGACTATTAGGTTTAAAAAAACCATTATACCTTTTGTTGTTCCTGTATTTTTTATTTATTTATTTATTTATTTATTTTTGCTGCCAAAATCATTCCGTTCATCGTTTGGTTACAACAAATTTAGAATATATCACCCCTTTTTTATCATACTTTGCCCAAACACATTAAGGGACAATTAAAATATACAGGAGGTCCAGAGTTACGTCAGTTCAGAGTTACGATGTTTCGTGGTTACGACACATCTCCCATTTACTGTATAAAGCCTTGTTTCGACTTAAGTGGTTTTGCGTCATAAACGTCGTAACGCGAACTTCGTGTTTGGTGTGCGCGGCGGAAGAATACACGGTTGCGCGGCGGAAGAATACACGGTTGCGCGGCTCGGGACCGAGGAGGATAGGTGTTAGGATAGGACAAGTGCTTACAGTATGTTATTTACGTGCAGTATGTACGTATGTTCCGACTTACACCGAAAATCGGTTTACGACGCGACGTAGGAACGGATCGACGTCGTAAGTCGAGGACCCCCGTATAATTATTTTGGAGAAAAAACTCAATATTTTAGTTATGCTGCAATTTTTCAGCAAATGAAGGCATTCTGTTAAAATCTTCTGCCACTCAAAACTCTTTTAATGTAATAGCCCCAAATAAATGTATAATATAAAACAATGTCATACATAACTTTTTTTCCATGCTTTATTTTCTGGCAGAATCCTCAACAAGATTTCCAAAAATAGCATGTATTTTATGTAACGATGCTTTGGACCGGAGATCACAGATCATTCTCAGCAGCTGAACTTATGTAAAAGTCACAAGAATTCCAATCGGATCTTGAGTCGCACTTCCACAGATCAGATACGGATCTATTTCAATACCACATACGAAATGTGATTTTAAAAAGTCAGATTCAATGTGATTTTTGCTGTTCACACTAACGGCATGTGTACCACGAATGAAGAAACAGATCAGATTTGGGCCACTTTTAGCTGCTGTGTAAACGTAGCCCAATATAGTATGATCCATCCTTCTATCCAGCCCCTGTGAATTATTGAACGGAGCTTTCCCGTAGCCCCCTCTCTCACCCGCAGCCCTCCTCGCAGGTCACAGGCCTTTTGGGGTTGTGTTCACAGTCTTTGAGATGCGACTGCAGCTGGTCTAGCCGCAGTGTGGCCGTGCAGCCGAAGCCTGCGTTGTCGCACGAGATCTGCAGTTTGGACAGCATATTCCTCATGATGCGGGGCACAGGGCGGAGGTGGGCAAGTGTCACCACAGTGCGATCCACTGGGCAAATCTGCTGCTGTGCAAACCACTGTGTGATGCAGGCGTTACAGAAGGCATGCTCACAATGTGGGGCCTGAGAGAGAGAGAGAGAGAGAGAGAGAGAGAACGAGAATGAGAGAACGAGAGAACGAGAACGAGAGAGAGAGAGAGAGAGAACAAGAGAGAATGAGAAAACGAGAGCGAGAGAAGAATGAGAGAACGAGAGAGAGAGGGAGAGAATGAGAGAGAGAGAGAGAGAGAGAGAGAGAGAGAGAGAGAAAGAGAGAGAGAACGAGAGAGAGAACGAGAGAGAGAGAAAACAAGAGAGAACGAGAATGAGAGAACGAGAGAGAGAGAGAGAACAAGAGAGAATGAGAAAACGAGAGAGGGAGAGAATGAGAGAGAGAGAACGAACAAGAGAGAATGAGAAAACAAGAGAGAGAGAAGAGGGAGAGAACGAGAGAGAGAGAGAGAACGAAAGAGGGAGAGAACGAGAGTTAGTGTAAAGAGTTATTCACAAGAAAATAAAAGCGACAAAATGCTCTGTGTGTTTTCTAAGGAGATGGTCGTCAGCGCAACTCAAGGTACATACTTTTCTCCCCTGCTCTTGTTCACAAGCTCAGAAAGACAGCTCTGGAACCATACTCAATACTTGACTGAAAACATATTCCAAGACTGGCATTTGTAAGAACACTCTACCAGAATGAGATCTAAACGTATGGGCTCTCTAAGGACTGAAGGACATGTTTTTGGTGGGTGCCCTAGCACTGTTAGTATGTGAAGAACGTAAAATAATGTATCAGTCTGAATCCAGGAAAACCAGAGAGAATATTCCAGACCAATGTTAACAGAATGGGAATTCCAACAAGGACAGCCTTCACAAATGTGTGGTGCACTAGCAGAAAGAGGGTGTCAGTCTGAGGGATTAGACAAACAGCCCCACCAACCTGAACAGGCTCCTCCAGCACTCCGCTGCAAATCGGACAAAGCAGATCCTCATCCACTTCCCCCTGGAACCTGGTGACGTCGTACCCCATGGCACATTACTGGCAGTCTCTCACACCTGCAGAGAGACGCACACAAACGGAGGTGTGAGAAAATATCAGGCCGAACCTAAAGAGGTCATCTGAGGTCATGCAAATGCAAACCACAAAACAAACACATTAACGTTATCATTTGCTTTTTGTTGTTTCAGGAGCGCTTATGAAAATGAGGGAAATGAACACAGCTAGATTGTTACACGGCTGATAAGTGGACATTTGATTGAAACCTACCTCAGCTCATGAATAACCAAATCAGGTTGTGTACAAAGCATAATGATCCAATCTGCTATTTTTATTTAGCAGATGGGAACCAATTCTCAAATATTTCCCTGCACACAGTAAGAGAAACACTAGCTCTCACAAAGTTTGAGTTGAGCTGTCTGGTTTGCAAGTACAAATTCAGTTTATAATTTCTATAAAGAATTGATTTTCTCGGCAGCACAGTGGTGCAGCAGGTAGTGTCTCAGTCAGACAGCTCCGGGTGACTGTCTGTGAGGAGTGTGGTGTGTTCTCCCTGTGTCCGCGTGGGTTTCCTCCGGGTGACTGTCTGTGAGGAGTGTGGTGTGTTCTCTCTGTGTCCGCGTGGGTTTCCTCCGGGTGACTGTCTGTGAGGAGTGTGGTGTGTTCTCTCTGTGTCCGCGTGGGTTTCCTCCGGGTGACTGTCTGCGAGGAGTGTGGTGTGTTCTCTCTGTGTCCGCGTGGGTTTCCTCCGGGTGACTGTCTGCGAGGAGTGTGGTGTGTTCTCTCTGTGTCCGCGTGGGTTTCCTCCGGGTGACTGTCTGCGAGGAGTGTGGTGTGTTCTCTCTGTGTCCGCGTGGGTTTCCTCCGGGTGACTGTCTGTGAGGAGTGTGGTGTGTTCTCTTTTTGTCCGCGTGGGTTTCCTCCGGGTGACTGTCTGTGAGGAGTGTGGTGTGTTCTCTCTGTGTCCGCGTGGGTTTCCTCCGGGTGACTGTCTGTGAGGAGTGTGGTGTGTTCTCTCTGTGTCCGCGTGGGTTTCCTCCGGGTGACTGTCTGTGAGGAGTGTGGTGTGTTCTCTCTGTGTCCGCGTGGGTTTCCTCCGGGTGACTGTCTGTGAGGAGTGTGGTGTGTTCTCTCTGTGTCCGCGTGGGTTTCCTCCGGGTGACTGTCTGTGAGGAGTGTGGTGTGTTCTCTCTGTGTCCGCGTGGGTTTCCTCCGGGTGACTGTCTGTGAGGAGTGTGGTGTGTTCTCTCTGTGTCCGCGTGGGTTTCCTCCGGGTGACTGTCTGTGAGGAGTGTGGTGTGTTCTCTCTGTGTCCGCGTGGGTTTCCTCCAGGTGACTGTCTGTGAGGAGTGTGGTGTGTTCTCTCTGTGTCCGCGTGGGTTTCCTCCGGGTGACTGTCTGTGAGGAGTGTGGTGTGTTCTCTCTGTGTCCGCGTGGGTTTCCTCCGGGTGACTGTCTGTGAGGAGTGTGGTGTGTTCTCTGTGTCCGCGTGGGTTTCCTCCGGGTGACTGTCTGTGAGGAGTGTGGTGTGTTCTCTCTGTGTCCGCGTGGGTTTCCTCCGGGTGACTGTCTGTGAGGAGTGTGGTGTGTTCTCTCTGTGTCCGCGTGGGTTTCCTCCGGGTGACTGTCTGTGAGGAGTGTGGTGTGTTCTCTCTGTGTCTGCGTGGGTTTCCTCCGGGTGACTGTCTGTGAGGAGTGTGGTGTGTTCTCTCTGTGTCTGCGTGGGTTTCCTCCGGGTGACTGTCTGTGAGGAGTGTGGTGTGTTCTCTCTGTGTCTGCGTGGGTTTCTTCCGGGTAACTGTCTGTGAGGATTGTGGTGTGTTCTCTCTGTGTCTGCGTGGGTTTCCTCCGGGTGCTCCGGTACACAGAGATCAGGCTGAAAAATGCTATTTTTCTTAGAAATTCACCTCCATTAGCTTTGTTAGGTGGTGGAATCACTCCTTTGGCCTGGTACAAATACAGGTAACGTGAGAGTGGCTCCTGTACAAAGGTGACCTTTTCTCTGTTCCTATTAGAGACCTAGCACTGGAGTCAGACTGCTTGCCTCTCTCAGGAATGAGACGCCGTGATATGTGTGTGTGTGTGTATTAAGACTGCTGAGTATGAGATTACTGATGTTCCGTACTAGTGATGTGTGACCATTGTTCTGCACACTGGAGCACTCAATAAGGCAGTGCAAAGCTTAAGTAGCACAGACAGAATATCACATTTCAGGACCTGCCTATTATTGTGTTGAGGGAAAAATTCATTTTCAGCTTCTTGTTTATCTTCACGCTTTTTCCAGAAGGAACTAATCTGAATTTGAAATCAATCCAAAGTTATCTTGATGCTTTCTCGGGCCTTTGACCTCAGTAGGAGAAGCCTGTTCTCGGAGAGTACAAGAATGCAACAACAGATTCTCGAGCACCAGCAAAAACTGGCCTCTGAACAGACAGAGAGGCAGCTTTTATCTGTGTGAATGGCTTCCTTGACATTGTCCCCACTCTGTGTCTGTCACTGGGTTTGTCAATGCCAGGGTAATACAATACAGTACAATAAACACGGAAGCTAACCCAGTATGACCCCGCAAGGTCTTCATTGTGTGCTTCTCACACATTCATATGCATGTGTCCCTAGTGATTAATGCGTACTTTGTCACTAGCTTTGATGTTTTAATACAAATCGTCTATTTTTTCTGTATTTAATTTTATGAATAGCATTTTCACAGCTCCATATCCTTTCAGACCCATAGTGCCAAGCTGTCTCTCAGTGGAAGAATGGAGGGAAACACCAGGGGATTTTTACTTTTTTCAGATCTTACACCAGTGGTTGATTTTATCTTAATAGGTGAAAACATTAATACAATTACAATTTGAATACAGTAATTACGATTAATGATTAATAATCATTTAATTGCAGAGGTCTCAG
This sequence comes from Hoplias malabaricus, assembly GCF_029633855.1. Lineage (NCBI taxonomy): Eukaryota > Metazoa > Chordata > Actinopteri > Characiformes > Erythrinidae > Hoplias > Hoplias malabaricus. The sequence goes on from NC_089804.1 coordinate 54,143,224, forward strand.
CTGCTCTTAAAGGCTAAGCACCAGCGACATGAAAGTGTCAAACAAATAAATACAGTGGAGTTTGAGTTCCTAACTTGTGTTTATTGATCGTCAGAAAACATGTTATTTCTTACTAAGTCAAGGAATAAGGTTTAAAAGACCGTTGGTCCCCCCCCACCACCACCGGTGTTGGGAAACTCTAATAGGCGTCTTGCCTGTGACGTAGATGGTGGACAACAACACTAGAAGCTGCACTTAATTTAATGCAAAATGACGAAAAGGTGTGTTGTTTTTGGCTGCAATCATTCAATGTACAGTGGGACATCTGTGAACAAATGGCCCAAAGATCCCAAAATATCCAGAAAATTGACTAAATTTGTCCACTTTAAACGGGCACTTTGGAAAGGACCCTCCGCTCACTCCGTTATCTGTAGCTCATTTCACTGGCGCTTTTCCAACAATATGGGCATGTAAGGACACCAACGAAAGGTGTTCAAGAGCCTCTGTAACATGGAGGTAAACAGGGTAAGGACACGCACTTCGCCTGTTTTAGTTGGTGTTAGTTAACGTTAGCTTGACTCGCTAAACTCGGTGGCTCAGATTATACTCGGCTACGTAGCTGCATTACGGAGGTTTATAGTGTCGGATGAATTCGAGTTCGACTTCGATCACATTTACAAGAATAACGGTACCTCTACATTTGAGTTTAGCTTATTGCTAGGCTATTGTCATGAATAATGTTGGTTATTTAGCTAGATACTGTCATAACAGTCAGTCATAACGGTGTTTTACCGCGGCGTTGTTCAGCTGTTGTCCACCAGTGACATCACGGTCGCGTTCAAGAATTTCCGTAGCGAGCTCGGGTTTTTCCGTCAGTTTAATAAAATTGTCAGTTTTAAAACAAATTAAGCTGCTATTTTCATATTAATTCATACTTATATCTGTCAGTAACTACAATAATGTGAAATATTCATGGAGGTCCATTAAGTGGTGCTTAGCCTTTAAGGCAGGGAAGAATAAAGAGTTAAAGTGTTAAAGAGTAAAAAGTGGCATAATAATGAAAAAAAAAAAGTATATTATCCATTCTGAACTATTCTAACCTCAGTTATGGCTGTGTTAATGAACACAAGTGAGAGGAAATTATGCCAAGCCCAAGACACCCATTACCTGTATGAACAGTAACATCAATATCAAGCTCGTCAGACTTCTGAATTGGTGAAGCAGCCACAAGCTTTTGTAAGCACTTGTTGGCGATGCTACGTAACGACCACCATTGTACAAATGCTTACCCAATCATTATAGATCTCAGAAACAAGACACCAGCCACAGCGTTATACAGATCAAATGCTCCCGAGTTATACACCGCAGCTTCTGAGTTCAAGCTACTACAGGGACATAATTAGGATTGCCAGTAAAAAGGAGAAGCAGCTAATTGAAGGAACTGTCCAGACACCGCTTCTAAAAACAAGACTAAAATGATCTAATAAGATTTGAGGAGGAAATTATAGTTTAGTCTTATGATTAGATACAGGTAGAAAACATCCCCTGACATCACAACACTGCATGATACTGTGCGATACACTGTATAGACCAAGATCATTTTCTAATATACATCAAAATAACTGTGTGTGAAGATGATAAAACTTTCCAATGTAAAAATATCAGGAATTGTGTATTTATTAGTGTCGGTTTCACAGAATCTGATGATAATAATAAATAAATGCCTGCCTGAGTTTCTTTTTCATCATTTTTCATGTGGAATCACGAGGTACTGAACCTGGTAGACGCAGGGAACAGAACAACAGAAGACAAAGTGTTTGAGAGTGTAATTGACTCCACAGTCAAATTATGGGTATGCTACTTTCAGACATAAACAAATCAAATTCAACAAATGTGTTGGTACAGGGACAAAAACCAATGCACAAGCAGCTTGTTACTCTTTCGTAAACATAGATATGTAGTTTCTTTTGCTCGAAAAAGCTCAAGTACAGCTACATCAACACCGCTGTGTCCCTTCCCGTGTATATTTACCCCTCCTCGATGACTGATCCAGTTTCTGTATAGAACTGTTCAAAAGCATAATCTGAAAATGCCGAAAGCAGCGTTAAAACCAAAAAGGCACATCAACTCACTATTTCTACTGAATGGTATTTCTTCTAATGCTTTTGCACACACTGTACAATTGAGTCCATTGTTATAATGGGTCTGAAAGTTTGATACCAGCGTCATTACAAATCAAAGGCAATGTTTCAAAGTAAAACAAGCCAATTTTCAGAGTGATTTTAGGAGGAATGCACAAATACACCAGTTCATATAAAAATACCAAAGTCAGTTGCAGCATTCAAGTTCAGACAGGATTAGGCTCAACAGCAGATGTTGATGTTATCAAATACCTACAGGCTGTATTAATCTACTGTATTTATTAATACAATCATCTTAATCTTTATATGGCAATGACATAAACTCAGTTACATAAACTCATAGTGCTTTATGAAATCCACATTAGTAGGAACTTGTAGACACAACACAATGGTGTTGAACATCACAAATGATTCAGCAGAGAGCAAAAGTTCATACCTCACTCAAGCACTGCCCTCATATTTCCTCTGTGATCAGTGTTCGTCATGGGTCAGATGGCGAAGACGGCCTCCTATGAAAAACTCATCAGCTCTAAATAAAGACACAAGCAAAACAGGAAATGTCAGTTACAGTCCAATACAAACAGTTTTCCAAGTAAAATGTTTTCCCAAAATTAATATTAATATGAGTAATGTAGAACTGGTGGTTGATGATATGTTAATAAACAGTCTTTTTGTGAGCAAAGTATATAAACACTTACTCCTGTATTGTATTTTGAGTATAGTACGTTGCATCAGCAGGCTATGCGCTTTCTCGCGCTATTATGTACAGCTGTATTATGTACAGGCATAATAAGACTTATTTATTTCTGACAGTTAATTTGGAACTGTGAATTACTTTTCACTGACTCGCTGCTTCACAATATATCATTCATTCATTATCTGTAACCCTTATCCAGTTCAGGGTCGCGGTGGGTCCAGAGCCTACCTGGAATCACTGTGCGCAAGGCAGGAATACACCCTGGAGGGGGCACCAGTCCTTCAGAGGGCAACTCACATGTTCACTCACACACTTACACCTACGGACACTTTTGAGTCACCAATCAACCTACCAACGTGTGTTTTTGGACTGTGGGAGGAAACCGGAGCACCCGGAGGAAACCCACGCAGACACAGGGAGAACACACCACACTCCTCACAGACAGTCACCCGGAGGAAACCCACGCAGACACAGAGAGAACACACCACACTCCTCACAGACAGTCACCCGGAGGAAACCCACGCAGACACAGGGAGAACACACCACACTCCTTACAGACTGTCACCCGGAGGAAACCCACGCAGACACAGGGAGAACACACAACACTCCTCACAGACAGTCACCCGGAGGAAACCCACACAGACACAGGGAGAACACACCACACTCCTCACAGACAGTCACCCAGAGCGGGAATCGAACTCACAAACTCCTGGAGCTGTGTCACTGCGACACTACCTGCTGCACCACCGTGTGTTGTGTTCTCCCAGTGTCCGCATGGGTTACCTCCGGGTGACTGTCTGTGAGGAGTGTGGTGTGTTCTCCCTGTGTCTGCGTGGGTGTCACTGCGACACTACCTGCTGCACCACCGTGCCGCCCTACAATATATCATGAAGACCTTAATAATGAAGTTCCATTTTCCAAAACCATTTACAAAAGTGATGTGCTGACATGTGCATTCTAAAAAGCAGCAGAATGAAAAATATAAAAATGTTCTCCATCCTTCAAAAGAGAATGTGACTAACATCTGAAACGAAACCAAAACTAGTCAGCGTTTTAAGCAAAGAAAACTATGCCTAGCACATTCTCCATTCACAGGAAAAGGTCCAAACACATCCAGTATTTCTTTAAGAATTTAAAGAGGACTAGTACAACCCTCTAACTGATGCTCAGCATTGAGAAAGGCTCAATATACAGAGGTTTTTTTGTTTGTTTGTTTTAATAAACATTCTGAATGCACAAATATCTGTCATAAATTAGTTTAATTCACTAACTAGAAGCATGTCTGGATATTCTTTGACACCGTCATCAACTGGTATGTGCTCTGCTAATATAATTAGCATGATCTCATGAATATCATGAAGAATTTTGAGTGTCTTGTTTCCATCAGATAAAAACCCCACTTTGCCATTGGGCTGTATTGATTTCCTCTTTGCACACAGCCTGAATAACTCTTTATGAAGCACTGCTGACTACAATCACACAAACTGCCAAAGTGGAAATAAGAGAGCTCATTAGAACTCATGGCCTCATCACTGAAGAGTGAAAGTAAACAGGACCTAAGGTAGACATGACTGCACAGCGAATCCGAGCAAGCACGTCTACACTCCAAACCTGGGTGCCTTCCAGTATTGATTTAATCGCCAAGAGGAGGGCACTGCCTGTTTATATTCAGGCTACCATCTGTGTTTAGGCTAAATGTGGCAGTGGGGAGAGGGGAATTAATATTACAATACATGAGGAAGGGGTGAGTAACCAAGCAAAAAATATTACTACAATTATACTTAAAGGTGCACTAGGCAACTTCACTGCAATGTCAGTCTGGGTTGTTGTAGGGCTACCTAGCCACCAGAAAGGACACATCCTACATCCCAATATACTAGTGCATTAGTCAAGATTCCAGGTGCAAAGCAGACAATCCACAGCAAAAACTGCAATTCCAGCATTTATTTATTTATTTAAACTTTTAAAAACCGTTCAAATCATTTAGAGCAACTTTAAAAAGAGTGTATCAAAACACTGATAAATATAATGTACTAGTTGTGTCACATTTAAAACAGCCAATAAAAACTCCTTAGTTAAATTGGACTTGTTCAGTGTTCTTTAAGCACTGACAACGACCATATGAAGTTCAAATAAGATTATGATGTCACAATAACATTATGATGTCACAGATTATGATGTCACAGTAACATTCTTTACAATAAATATAATGTCATTGTCCAAGTTGTTGCAACCTTAAAGGGATTTACATGATAATCAGGTAAAAATAATTTGAAAATGTGGGGTTTTTTTCTTTTTCAAATGTCTGAATTGCGGAAAAGTAATTCAAGAACATTTTTTTAATATAAAACAGAGATGCTGAGAACTTGTGGTTGTCAAAACAAGGAAACTGGAACAATTGAGGTCAAGTCCCTCTTCTGAAAATTCCCAAAACATGTCCCAATTTTAGAACTGTCTTAAAGGATTATATTCCCAGGCAATCCAGTTGTGTAGGGTGTGTATAATCCAGTCGCTACCTCTGCAACATATTCACAGTCCTACTGAGACTGCCCCATTTCAGATTCTGAAAATACTCCAATATTTATTAAACTCCTGATACTGTTTGATTTATATTTCTACAGTGAAAGGTTAAAACTAAAGGGCTGTATCCCAGTGGGCACATTTACGGTGTGTTTGGAGCTTGAAGATTTATAATCTATATAAACAGTATGCTTTTTCCTGACAGTCAACAGAGTTTTATTCTTTTTTTCAAACCGACACAACTCCAGCTTTGGGACATTCCAGCCCAGTGGTTTCGCAAGTCGTCTTTCTTCATTTGACTGCTTATTCAGTACTAATCCTCAGACATTAAAAACAAGGCAGCTATGGCAAGCAGGGCTGTGGCTCGTTTTATGTATCCTTGCAGGAAGCACGTTAATCCAACATTATCGACTTGCTCACTTGGAATGTAAGTGAAACGGAAGACGCGAGGGGCTAAAAGCTTTGGTCTGTCTTCTGATCGATTCAGAAACTGACAGCACCGGCTGGTTTTAAAAGAAAGGGAATCCTTTGCTTTTGAAACATTTATTTATTTATTTAGTTTTTTTTTTTTGCATATTTCCCAGCCTATCCCAGAATAGAAGAGGGGGGGTGTTGTGTCCCATTCGGATGCTGGTGACCTAATTTCAGCATGGCAACACAGAAGGGGGATCGTGCCTGACTCGCTCAGAACGAACCCCTCTCGTCTGGAGGCACTTTAAAAGAAAAAGCCTAGTTCATAGAAAAATCTAATTTGCACATTTTGTTTTTCCCCACAGCCCGAACATAGTCTTTCAGCCAAGACGTGTCTGATGCCTAAAGTGTGCTTCTTTGGTCTGGCACTGGAACCGTGAGGCTAACGTAGCTAACAAGAAACAGATCTACTGCTTTAGCCTCTTGGTACCAATGGAAAATTAAAGACACTAAGCAGGTCTTGGCTGACTGACTACATCTCAGACTAAGGGAAGACTGTGAAAACTGGATTTGGATCTGTGAATAATCCCTATAAATGCTTCACAACCTAAAAGTAGCATGCTGTAATACAATATACAGATAGTAGCCAGCAATCCACGGCCTTTGATTAAAACTAGCATGTTTGCAGACTACAAAATGGATCGAAGCAGCACCTGTAACAGTGCACCATTGCATTGCTTAATATTTCTGCTCATAACGCTACAGATTTAAGCATAATAAGCATATATAATATTAATCATATTGGAATTAACACTGATGCAGTAAAAGCTTTAACTGTTCTAGCAGGACCTCCGGCTTATCTGCTGTGAGGACGTCATCGTGTGAGAAATGAGAAATGAACTGGGCTCAGGTACTGATTGTTAATGTTTAGTTCTGGATCACAAACACCACTCCAACTCTTTCCAAAGTTATTGGATGGAGCTCCATCTCACCAGATTCCCTGCTACACACCTCAGTGCTAGAGGCCTTTATTATCTTTAGTACAGGCTTTCTACTGAGCATAGTGACAATAGGCTAAAGTGCAGTTGCTCTAGAGCATCCCATTTCATTTCGTGCATTTCTAAAGACAGTACAGCAACAAGATGTGTGTGCGCGCAACTGAACCACATTGGGCACACGTTAAAGTAGTTATATTCCGTAATAATAAAAAAGGGACATTTGGACATACAGTGTGTGTACATGAAAATATCAGATATCATCTCACATATGAGCATTTCGAACCAATTTTGGTGACTTGAGAAAAAAAGGATCTGCTGTCAATCATATATAATCTTAAATTTCATAAACCACAAAAAACTCATCCCTGTTCATCAAAATTACACAATTAGATGGTATTTACAAGAACGAACAATCCTCCAAAGGCCCAGAATCACAAGTGGATAGGGTTGGTTTCTTAGGCTTATAGGCAACATTTAAAAGCACTGTTCGTCTGAATCTGTGTTTCTAAGGCTTTGGAACACAGCACTGAAAAACACAGCAATTGTGTTGTGGGTTTGTGACATGATATATATTCTAGCATATAAACAACACCACACATGTGAGCAGGGTTAAACACTGGATTTTCACTGCAGGGGATGTTTAAGAACGTGTGGTTATTCTTGTTTGTGCACAACGTTTAGCACTGAGCTTGTGCACAAATACACAGAGCAAAAACATGCCTCTGATCTATTTGTCTATCCCTGAAAGGTAAAATGGAGGCAGCAGCTGTTGAAATGGATAATGCTTGAATGTAATGGGCAATGTATCATTATGCTGTTAATCCTTATTAAACAGCAACATGAAATCCTAGAAATACAAGTCAAGTAATGAGGCATGCTGGACTAACGGTATCAACTCATTATATCGTTGATTCCTGGCTATGAATGAGTTCAACTGGACTGTGTAAAAAATGGGGATAGAAATAGGGGGAAATTAGTCATTTAACCACCTAATCTTAAATGCTATTGAGCTCCAATTGCTGAAAGTGATATCCCCTACACTGCTAAATAAACGATGCTTTGTATTTCTATTAAATATATCTACTTCAGCTACACATCTCTTAAAATTATTTTAAAATTCTTTATTGTAAAACATTATTCTTGATACAGTAGCAGAAGGAGGCTAGTACAAGCCTTGCCAGGCTAGCTAACATTGGCAGAGGTATGTGTAGTTAACGCCAGAAAAACGCTAAATACATAAAATGTACCATGGAGATGTTAGTTCTATCGGTATATATTCTATTATTAACAGCATATATGGTTTAATATTGGTGTTGACGAGCGTAAAAAGGTCAACTTTAACTATAAACCAGCTACTTGCGTCAGCATCTGTCGTCACTAAATGAAGTCAAGCTAGCTACGCAGCATTAACGCTAATGTTAACGGTAAATATTAATATTAGTTTACAATAAATACTCTTTTCAGTTGTTGTGAGCACGTATGTGTGACGATACATTTCGCCGTCATGGGTATTAAGACAGTTAAGCTAATTTTATACCCTCCTTCTTTAAAAAAACAAGCTAAACTTGGCTCCCCATTTGCTTCTTTTTGTGAACTCGCTGTTCCACCTTAAACAGTGCAGCAGATACATTCCGGAGCCCCATGCGCCAGAATGTACTGCTGCACCATTTAAGGTGGAACGAGCAAATCGAGTGAAGTTCAGCCTCTATGCCAATGCGTAGCAGCTGCGATTTTTAGTTATATAGTCCTTTAGTCCGCCGTGTAAATGCTTTTAAAACAAATTGCGTTTCAAATCTACACAGTTAAAGACGTAAAGTACCTGTTTTGAAGTGATTATTTCGACAGCCACAGCTTCATTAGCCGCTGATCTGTGAGACGGTTCCTCTCTTTTCCTCAGCTGAACGGATGTGTGTCACCTACAAGTCCAGCCCATAGGCTCCATGGGTCAATCTGCTCAAATCAAATGAATAATACATAACATACATACACACACCATATGGTAGGGCTGCACGGTATTTGGGGAGAAATTACTTTGCAATATTATTCTCAGGAGTGTATACTGCCATATGAAAAAACACACGAATTGCACCATTTGCCCTGTTGTTAACCAATTAGGCATTAAGCCTGTAAAAATTAATCGCAGTTCATCAAAATCAAAATGTATAGGTTATTTCCAAGACAAACATCCCCTAATGCTTTAAATAATTAATGTAAATCAAAACACTGCACAGATATATGAACACAATTCTCTGTCCCTTGCCAGCAGCTTGAAAGTACTGCTTCAATGAGGGGATTTGTTCCATAGGTTTACGATGGAAAGAAACCCCAGCAGTCTGAATCTACCTATTTGGTACTGTATTTTTAAAACAGAAGTTTCAAAGAAATGCTCAGTGTGGTGCTGACTTCTTATTTCACTCAAAAGAAATACATTTATTGTGAAACATTTAAATGTATATGAAAAATGTGTATCTCCAACATTGTAAATTATAGGAGAAGGAAAAAACCTTCTTAACGTTCAATGGAGTGTTCTCCCTGTGTCTGCGCGGGTTTCCTCCCACAGTCCAAAAACACACGTTGGTAGGTGGACTGGTGACTCAAAAGTGTCCGTAGGTGTGAGTGTGTGAGTGAATGTGAGTGTGTGTGTTGCCCTGTGAAGGACTGGCGCCCCCTCCAGGGTGTATTCCCGCCTTGCGTCCAATGATTCCGGGTAGGCTCTGGACCCACCGCGACACTGAACTGGATAAGGGTTACAGATAATGGATGAATGAATGAACTTTCAATGGAAGTCAGTGTTAAAAGTTTATTTTTATATATTTATATATTTAATTCTAGATAGGCTGCACGGTGGTGCAGCAGGTAGGTGTCGCGGTCACACAGCTCCAGGGACCTGGAGGTTGTGGGATCGATTCCCGCTCCAGATGACTGTCTGTGAGGAGTGTGGTGTGTTCTCCCTGTGTCTGCGTAGGTTTCCTCCGGGTGACTGTCTGTGAGGAGTGTGGTGTGTTCTCCCTGTGTCTGCGTGGGTTTCCTCCGGGTGACTGTCTGTGAGGAGTGTGGTGTGTTCTCCCTGTGTCTGCGTGGGTTTCCTCCGGGTGACTGTCTGTGAGAAGTGTAGTGTGTTCTCCCTGTGTCCGCATGGGTTTCCTCTGGGTGCTCTGGTTTCCTTCCACGGTCCAAAAACACACGTTAGTAGGTGGATTGGCGACTCAAAAGTGTGAGTGTTGCCCTGTGAAGGACTGGCGCCCCCTCCAGGGTGTATTCCTGCCTTGCGCCCAATGATTCCAGGTAGGCTCTGGACCCACGAGGACCATGAACTGGATAAGGGTTACAGATAATGAATGAATAATTCTAGATAATATTTGAGCATTTCTATTGGTCCATTCATCATGAAACCTGCACACAATGTAAAGGACAGCTGCTGTGTTGATATAAGTTAGTAAAATATAAATGAACAAAATGGAGAAATTTTTTGTTTCTTCGGACAGCAACAATATAAACAATAACACACAGACATGCTAACAAGGCTAACCACTTGATTTTCACTTGAGGTGGAATCCGTCACGACTGACTGGGGTGCATCTGGGCAAAAATAGATAAAAAACATATTGTTAATATTTCTGAAGCTGGTTTTTGAGATTTGATCTTTGTAAACATAGGTGTTGGCTACACAAAGTTGTGTGTGGCTTTTCTTTTAAAGTGCTTTAGCCCTGACATGGCAGTACTTTTTTTTTAAAGCCTGTGGCTCATACATTAAATATTCATGAAGTAGGTGTGAAGACACAGGTGAGAGCCCCCCTCAGGAAAGTCAAAAGTAATGGCCCATTAATCTGTGAAAAACAGCAGTCTGTTTTGTAAGTGTAAGAGGAGAGACAGTAGAAACCTTTAGTTTATCATGCAAATCTATACGTTTCTGTCCAGCTGAAGTCAAAGGTAGACATTGCAAGTTTTTTTTTGTTTGCTTTGGCCTATGTATCCTGCAACACACACAGGTCTTACAGGCAGCTGTAGCCTTCATCCCTTGATCACTGACAAACTCAGGCCTAGGAACTAACATATGCACAACAGGCTTCACATGGGTCTTCTGCAATGAGCTCCTCCGTGAAAGCCTTGTGGGCCTTGTCGTACTGTTATACATGTTATTTTTTCCCTGTCCTGTGAAGTTGTACTTTCCCGCCTATGCAAAAAAGCCCACAGTGTGCCCAGCTTGAATCTCCACTTGTTTGGTTTGTCCTTTATGTTTTGCGTCATGCCTGTATGTCACCTGCAAGGCACAATACGTTCAGCCACAGCAAGACTTCTGCGAGTATAGTAGAAAGACCTAAAGGCATTCTGAACTATGTATATCAAAAGAATAGTGTGTCATGCTCTGTCTGAACAGTTGCTTCCCCTTGGCATCATTCAGTCTGTCCTCATCTGGGTCATTCATGTGTAGATTCCAGGATGTTGTCCATTATCTGTCCCTTGACATCACTTGCGTAGGGAAAAGGATGGAAAAGGTGTATTTTTCATGTGCCATAATGAAGCTATGTGTTTATATGAGTGAAATTGGAGCTTTTATGCCTTTTCTAACCTCATAATCCTCTACTAAAACCTGTTGGATATCCATGCTGTCATATCAATAAGGCTTACCAGTGGCAGATGCTGGTCTTTCAAGGAGGGGAAGCTCAGTTTCGGCCTACATCATAAAATTTATTTATACGTAAATTCTACCCTCCGTTCCTTTTTAAGAAAATGATCTGTGACCCTGTCGTACCAACAAGGCGTCTTTTCCAGGGACTTGACTAGTGTCCTCTCAATGGCCAGCAAAGCTAGGCTGCTTAAACGGCCTTGGCCCATGTGACGTGTGTCCGCCTGTGCTCCCACGGATCTTTACACCTAAGGATCGCTGATTCGCTCATTTCGCTGTCAATCAAAAAGGGATTCAGCCTCAGACAGATCATCCAATCATCATGCAGTAGCTGAGCGTCCGGGCCGGCCGAGGCCAGCCCACTGCCCCATAGACCCCCAGAGACGCTGAGCGTCCGATGGGCGGGACAAAGCCCAGCATTTATCCAATGACTCGTCTCGTTTCGCTGCACTTCCCTATTGAACTCTGTGGACGCGTTTAAAGCACTGTGAAGCTGCGGGAATGATTGAGAGGAAAGCCGCATCTTTACCAGTGATAAGAAGCTGATTCTGAACAAAAGCGCTGAGCGTGTTGTAGTGCATATTTATTCAATGACATGTACACACAGCAGTATATATTTGATCACTTATTTTTTTACATTTTAGGGGAAGCTGAGCTTCCCTTGCAGTCTTAGAGCAATCGCCGCTGAGGCTTACTGAAACTGTTAATGGGTGGGACATTATATCTCGTATTTTGACTCACAGACTGAAACGTGCCTCTGGTTACTTGTGTTTCTCTAACAAATAAAATAAATATATATATTTCAGCCTGCAGATACCGGAAAGTAGACCATTCAAGGCTCTTGTGGTGTGATTTTTGGGTGTTTAAGCCAGAACCTTTGGCAAAATATCAGTGGTTTGGCGCAGCAGGTAGTGTCGCAGTCACACAGCTCCAGGGGCCTGGATGTTGTGGGTTCAATTCCCGCTCCGGGTGACTGTCTGTGAGGAGTTGGTGTGTTCTCCCCGTGTCCGCGTGGGTTTCCTCTGGGAGCTCCTGTTTCCTTCCACAGTCCAAAAACACACGTTGCAGGTGGATTGGCGACTCGAAAGTGTCTGTAGGTGTGAGTGAATGTGTGTGTGTCTGTGTTGCCCTGTGAAGGACTGGCGCCCCCTCCAGGGTGTATTCCCGCCTTGCGCCCAATGATTCCAGGTAGGTTCTGGACCCCCCGTGACCCTAAATTGGATAAGCGGTTACAGATAATGGATGGATGGATGGATGTCTTACAAACACTTTTTCTAATGTATTATTCAATGTAGACTATAAGAACTATACAAAACAATCATTTCATTTGGTCCAAATGGCTTAACTGCCTGTCTACTACGACCCCGTCAGAGCAGCTCTGATTACTCTGCACACATGAGCGGAGACCCACGCCTGAAGACACCCACAGAGAGAGTAATGAAGAATGAAATAAAAGAACAGGAGCCTGGATGAAGCCAGAGTGAACATTGGTAGCTTTTGAGGACGGCCGCAGAGGACTGCGTTATCTTTAAAATTCTCACCAAAGCATATTTTAAGGGCACGTAAAGTGATCAGTGAAATGAGAAATGGGACACAAATGTGTCCTCATCAACTCATTGGTTGATCAAAAGTGTGTTAAATGAATTAATGAAAACAAAATTGGGCACTGGCTAGACTCCTGGTACTTGGAGCTTTGGGATAATGATGATTTGTTGTTCCTTGTCTTTTACTCTGCACTAAAATAACTTAAAAAAAAAAAACACTGAAATGGGATGTGGTACCAAACCCACTTCTCTTAACAACATGGCCTACTTCCAACACCCCCCCCCCATCCCTCTGCCTCCCCCAACACACACACACACACACACACCAACACACCAACACAACAATGGTTATGCATAATATAGCTATAAAAGTAGGAGGTCATACTTTTCGTCAGGAATCTGTGGATCAAATCTACACAGGTGCACACAGATCTGCAGCTCTGCTCTGACCTTTGACCTTGGCCTGATTCCTTTCATTTCTCCATGTTGTGCTCGTCACAAATACTCAGGCAAGGGGGAACTTCTGCAGTAGCCCGAAGGCGAGATACGATGCCACTATGGTGTGGTTAATCAAATAAATACAAGTTATTTCTTTTGACATGTGTCTGAGCCAATGACCAAACCATAAAACCAACCCAAAGTGAAACGTGTAACTAGTTCACTCCAAAAGCAGAGGACTAAAAGTGTCTGCTCAGGCATTGCACCCAATGGAGGACTGGGAGCTGAAAAACTAGACCGTCTGCCCTAAATCTGGACGTCTGTGCGAAATCACTCTCACAGTGTCCTGCTGATTAACCCACTCTTGTGGATCTTGTGAGAAGATAAGGAAGTAAAAAGACCTGATCAATGTGTTGCTCTTTCTTGACCTTAGTGACTGCAACACTGTGTAAATATTAACCACATCCTCCTGGTTGTTCGGTGTTTTGCTGAAACCAGTGTTAAATCAACGGGGAACATAAAGCATTAAGAAAGGGTGACATGTGACGTCCAGGCGGTTTACACTGTTGTGATTTCTCTAACGATGGAGGAGCTCAAATTCAGGTAAAGCCTTTACATATTCCACATCTAATATCTAAACATGGGCTATTCACAGATGTTTTCTTGACCTATTTATGTCTACGCCTTTAATTTTCAATTACTTTTGTGCCCATGTGTTCTCCAACTTGCCAGAGCTCAAACCTGATAGACATTTAAACATCGTAGTTACTTTTTTATCTATTCTGGGATTTATTGCTTTTAAAAAAAGAGCAAATTCTTCTCATTCAGGTTCATTCTCTTAGTTATTTTCTAATACACGTGAGCTTCAAGCTGGCGCTTCAGTTGTGATAGAAGAGCAAATCATTACCTATTTCTTGTTTGAATGTTGTGCCAGTTCATTATTGTTTTGCCTGCCTTTAGGACGTACCTGAGCTTAAAGCTTGTGCTTCACCTTTCCTTGAGCTGTGTGTTGGTTTTATCCAAACATACCTCAGAGCCTCATCCCTATAACCACAAAGCTCAACGTGGTCTAGAGACATCTGCACAGGAACACTTAGAAGAGGCTTTCGAAGAGCAGGTAAAAACATCCGGAACGTCTCAAATGAAACTATAAATGAATACATGTTGTCGTTAAATGTTACTACTCAATCTTGTCATTACCGTGCTTGCAGTTTTTATTCAAATGTAGTTATTCAATCTTTGTAATCCTACAATTACAGACTGTAGTCCATCTTTCGTGCTTCATGCTATCTTCAGTGATCAGGAGCCACACAACACCACTACAGGGCCGGTGTTTTTGTTTGAGCGGTGGAATCATATATCATCCTCTGTACAGCAGTAACACTGATGTGGTGGTGGTGGTGGATCAGACACAGCAGTGCTCCTGGAGCCCACCAACCAAATATATCCAGCCAACAGCATCCTGAGACCAATGATGAAGGACTAGGAGACGAACGAAACAAACTGTGTAACTGTGACACTTGGTGAAACAGCCTTTTAACTCCGGAAGCACTGCTGTGTCTGTTCCACTCGTACCACAACACCAACACATCAGTGTCAATGCAGTGCTGAGATAATTTACCACTCATATAATATCTGCTTTGTGATGGTCCCATGAAGAAAGTATGCAGAACAATGGGTGGACTACAATCTGTAATTGGAGAACTACAAAGTGCTCTTTTATGGTCTATGGCACTAAAATGGAAAACAACGAGGTGGCTTTAACGTTATGGTTGACTAGGGGTTTTGTTACAACTGTAGGTAAGAAAGATAAGTTTAAAACCAGTCTAACACTAGAGTTACCAGATGATAGCTGAGTTCCTAAGTCAAAACTGCACTGATATTCATGCTTATCTTCAGGCCGAGGGTTCAAAGAAATATTATCTTTTCTCTGATGTAATTCTTCCAAATCCATGAAGTCTGTTTTAGCTCCTGTGGTGAAACATATGAGGATTTCAGTCTAGACACAGTGTTTGGTGTAAGACCCTAGTGACTGTGAAAATAATGGCTCGTGAGTTCATGCTTCTTCGCCTTGGAGTTTAAGCCACTCTTGCACTCGTTTGTTTATATCTGTGTGCACACTGCACTCATTTTCTCGGCCAGGGCTACTACCTGCAGAGGCTTTTCCGGGAGTATGGCAGCAATGGGACTCTGACGTTTGAGGGTCTCCAGAAGCTACTGGGCAGTCTGGGCCTTGGCGAGGTTAGCATCCTGGAGTTCAGACATGGCTCTGTCAAGCATTCATCTCCAAACCCTTCTCATTTCCACCCACACTCTTCTGTGGACCATCATCATCCTCATCAAGCCTCAAGTACACTACGGTTGAACAAGTAAGAGACCTGTTTAGTCTTAACAGAGCAATCAGAATAGAGCCTCTGTCACTGCTACACTTGCCACACAGAAACTACACTATGTAATGTTTGAAGGAGGGTAGGAAACCAACGGGTCGGCACGGTGGTGCAGCAGGTAGTGTCCCAGTCACACAGCTCCAGGGGCCTGGAGGTTGTGGGTTCAATTCCCGCTCCGGGTGACTGTCTGTGAGGAGTTGGTGTGTTCTCCCTGTGTCCCCGTGGGTTTCCTCCGGGTGCTCCGGTTTCCTCCGACAGTCCAAAAACACACGTTGGTAGGTGGATTGACAACTCAAAATTGTCCGTAGGTGTGAGAGTGAATGTGTGTGTGTCTGTGTTGCCCTGTGAAGGATTGGCGCCCCCTCCGGGGTGTATTCCTGCCTTGCACCCAATGATTCCAGGTAGGCTCTGGACCCACCGCGACCCTGAACTGGATAAGGATTACAGATAATGAATGAATGAATGAAAGGAAACCAACGCCATTCCCTTCCCAGTTCCCTTCATTTCAAGAGAGTGCTATAAAAATGAATTCTCTGCAACTGTAAGGGAGCCTAGGGGTAAAAATACCAATATCATTTTACCTATTGATCCTTTAAAATGTCAGAGTTTCAGCTCAGATCACCATCATTGATATTTAATTGTATGTATTTCTTTATATGTACAGTTTATAGCACAACAGGTAGCTCCAGGATCCTGGGGTTTTGGGTCTATTCCCCCTGTGTGTTCTACCTGTGTCTGTGTAGGTTTCCTCCACCACAGTCCAAAAACACACGTCGGTAGGGGTATTGCTGGTGTGAAATTACCCATAGTACCCATAGTCCAGGGTATGATCCTGCCTTGTGCCTTATGATCCCATGTAGGCTCCAGACCCACCATTCCATGAATGAATGCATGACCTTCAACTTGATATTTGTGTAGACACTGTATTTACCCTGTTTAACTGTGTTGTGTTCCATTAGAAATGAGGAAAATGCTTGGTTTTCTTTGTCCTCAAACAGAATGAGTCAGGTTGAGACATCTAAGCCAAATGAAACATTGTCCAGCGCTGAAAGCAAAGCTAAGACTAGTGGATCTACAGGAATAAGCGATCATTCGCAACCTATGGTTTCTCCTGGAACAGAAGAGAAGCTACAGGACGACCTGGCCCTGCTGTCCAGTCACCTCACAAAGAAACACATCCATGACAATGTGAGTGCTAACTGCCGGATTGCCTGGACCAAAGGGCATGTCAGATATGTTATCAAGTGATCAAAGTTCCTTTATCATGTTAAAAAGTGTCCCAGTCAATCACATGCAAATGCCTTTATTCGGCTGATGAAACACTCAGTCTTTTAGAGTGGATAATGAGTTCATGTTTTTTAGGAGAATGAGCGAAGCTTAGTGTGATGGCTGCGTTTAAAACGATACATACATTTACAACCCTAATGTAGGTAATGTTCTACGTCTAATGGAAGATTATAGCTGTTCATTTCTGCTATCCAAACTAACTACAGCACACTATCAATAGAAGATTTGGTGAAGCTGCACAACTGTTCAACGTTATATATTTAGAAGCAGGGCGGCACGGTGGTGCAGCAGGTAGATGTCGCAGTCACACAGCTCCAGGGACCTGGAGGTTGTGGGTTCAAGTCCCGCTCCGGGTGACTGTCTGTGAGGAGTGTGGTGTGTTCTCCCTGTGTCTGCGTGGGTTTCCTCCGGGTGACTGTCTGTGAGGAGTGTGGTGTGTTCTCCCTGTGTCTGCGTGGGTTTCCTCCGGGTGACTGTCTGTGAGGAGTGTGGTGTGTTCTCCCTGTGTCTGCGTGGGTTTCCTCCGGGTGACTGTCTGTGAGAAGTGTGGTGTGTTCTCCCTGTGTCTGTGTGGGTTTCCTCCGGGTGACTGTCTGTGAGAAGTGTGGTGTGTTCTCCCTGTTTCTGTGTGGGTTTCCTCCGGGTGACTGTCTCTGAGTGTGGTGTGTTCTCCCTGTGTCCGCGTGGGTTTCCTCCGGGTGACTGTCTGTGAGGAGTGTGGTGTGTTCTCCCTGTGTCCGCGTGGGTTTCCTCCGGATGACTGTCTGTGAGGAGTGTGGTGTGTTCTCCCTGTGTCCGCGTGGGTTTGCTCCGGTTTCCTCCCACAGTCCAAAAACACACGTCAGTAGGTTGATTGGTGACTCAAAAGTGACCGTAGGTGTGTGCGTGTCTGTGTTGACCTGTGAATGACTGGCGCCCCCTCCAGGGTGTATTCTCGTCTTGCACCCAATGATTCCAGGTAGGCTCTGGACCCACCGCGACCCTGAACTGGATAAGCGGTTACAGAATGAATGGATGGATGGATATTTAGAAGCATATCTATTATGAATTTAGTTTGGGATTTACAAGCAACTTATTTCAAGGAGTGGAGTATGAGCGCCTGAGGGTGCTGCCAAGATGGCCACAGAGTGGACAGAGTGTTCTATAAGCATTAAATATTTTTCCAAGCTGATTCTGTAATGTTTTAGAATCTCCTGTGTTGACTAAATAAGGATATGTCAGTTTTCCTGTCAGTCTTCTAAAGACACTGCTGTCTCCTCCTCTCTCTCCCTCTCACCTCAGTGTCTGAATGTTACTCAGCTGCTGTGGAACTTTGGCCTGGGTCAGACCTCGCACATCACCCCGGCACACTTCACCTTCCTGTGTCCTGCTCTGCTGTACCAGATAGACAGTGGAGTGTGTCTCCGCCACACAGAGTCAGACAAGGAGCAAGTCCAAAACAAAGTGGCTTTCTTTAAAGGTAAATAGCTACTGTACAAAATGTACAGTATGTACATATACACCAAATGATCACTGAATTACGAATACCAGCCTTGTATCCACACTCTGTTTATTTGATCAGCTCCACTGACCATACAGGAGCACTTTGTAGTTCTACAATTAAATACTTTCACTACGTTCTTCAATGCTCAGGACACCCAGGTGTGATTTTGGGCAGATGTTTTAAGCATTAACAAATATTTTCTATTTTCCAGCTCTAGGCTTGGCCTCTTTGTCTCTGTTTGTGATCAGCCTGCCCTCTCTACTGGCCCTGGCCCTAGCTCCTCTGATCCCTCCCCCAAGACTCCGGACCTTCCTCTGCCCCATGGCTGCGATGGCAGTGGGCACTCTGTGTGGAGACGCACTGCTGCATCTACTTCCTCATGTGAGTGATATACCAGTGTATTCTGAGGAATGCATTCATTCATTCATTATCTGTAACCCTTATCCAGTTCAGGGTCGCGGTGGGTCCAGAGCCTACCTGGAATCACTGGGCACAAGGTGGGAATACACCCTGGAGGGGGCGCCAGTCCTTCACAGGGCAACACAGACACACACACACACACATTCACTCACACACTCACACCTACGGACACTTACGGCCAATCCACCTACCAACGTGTGTTGTTGGACTGTGGGATGAAACCGGAGCACCCGGAGGAAACCCACACAGACACAGGGAGAACACACCACACTCTGGGTGACTGTCTGTGAGGAGTGTGGTGTGTTCTCCCTGTGTCTGCGTGGGTTTCCTCCGGGTGACTGTCTGTGAGAAGTGTGGTGTGTTCTCCCTGTGTCTGCGTGGGTTTCCTCTGGGTGACTGTCTGTGAGGAGTGTGGTGTGTTCTCCCTGTGTCTGTGTGGGTTTCCTCCGGGTGACTGTCTGTGAGGAGTGTGGTGTGTTCTCCCTGTGTCTGTGTGGGTTTCCTCCGGGTGACTGTCTGTGAGGAGTGTGGTGTGTTCTCCCTGTGTCTGTGTGGGTTTCCTCTGGGTGACTGTCTGTGAGGAGTGTGGTGTGTTCTCCCTGTGTCTGTGTGGGTTTCCTCTGGGTGACTGTCTGTGAGGAGTGTGGTGTGTTCTCCCAGTGTCTGTGTGGGTTTCCTCCGGGTGACTGTCTGTGAGGAGTGTGGTGTGTTCTCCCTGTGTCCCCGTGGGTTTCCTCTGGGTGACTGTCTGTGAGGAGTGTGGTGTGTTCTCCCTGTGTCTGCGTGGGTTTCCTCCGGGTGCTCCGGTTTCCTCCCACAGTCCAAAAACACATGCTAGTATGTGGATTGGCGACTCAAGAGTGTCCGTAGGTGTGAGTGTGTGTGTATTGCTCTGTGAAGGACTGGCGCCCCTTCCAGCGCCCAATGATTCCAGGTAGCCTCTGGACCCACCGTGACCCTGAACTGGATAAGCGCTTACAGATAATGAATGAATGAATGAATGAATGATTCATTATGCTATCACAGGGTTGATGGTAAAACCATTCATGCTGTGCTTTGTGATTTTTCCTGTGCTAACACTAAATCCGCCCTAAAAACCAATGAGAAGTTCTATGTTTTTCAATGACTTTGCGCTTGTGGTCTGCTAGGCCAGCTCCGGACCACACAGCACCCATCAGGACTCTGTGCTAAAAGGCCTAAGTGTCCTTGGGGGGCTTTACCTTCTCTTTGTGATTGAGAGTGTGGTGGGACTCAGACAGCACTACAAGGTCAGTTTTGACTCCGGAACTCAGAATACATCATTATTCACTCTAACTTTATTTCGGTTAGTGAAGAAGATCTTCCCTCTTTTTGACTCAGAAATCCAAGAAAAAGGAGCAGGACACAGAGGTGGTCCAGGAGCTGGCGGCATTGGAGGGTGAGTTCTAAGAAATGAGGGCAAACACAGAAATAGTAGAACATCTAATTAAAACGAAGCATACACAGACCATGGCTGAAACGGAGTGAAACGGAGGGTGGAGAGAAGTTGACGCAGAGGCGACGCAACTTCTTTATCCATCCATCCATTATCCACCGCTTATCCGGGTCTGGGTCGCGGGGGAAGCAGTCGGAGCAAAGAAACCCAGACCTCCCTCTCCCCAGCCACGGCCTCCAGCTCCTCCGGGGGTATACCGAGGCGTTCCCAGGCCAGTCGAGACATGTAGTCTCTCCAGCGTGTTCTGGGTCTGCCCCGGGGCCTCCTCCCCGTTGGACATGCCCGGAACACCTCACCAGGAAGGCGTCCAGGAGGCATCTGGACCAGACGCCCGAACCACCTCAACTGGCTCCTCTCGACGTGCTCCACTCCGAGTCTCTCCCGGACGTCCGAGCTCTTTACCCTGTCTCTAAGGGAGAGTCCAGACGCCCTGCGGAGAAAACTAATTTCAGCCACTTGTACCCGCGATCTCGTTCTTTCAATCACTACCCAATGCTCGTGACCATAGGTGAGGGTTTGGACGTAAATTGAACGATAAATCGAGAGCTTTGCTTTTCTGCTCAGCTCTCTTCACCACAACGGACCGGTAAGGAGCCCGCATTACTGCTGACGCTGCATTGATCCGCCTGTCAATCTCCCACTCCACCTTTCTCTCACTCGTGAACAAGACCCCGAGGTATTTAAACTCCTCCACTTGAGGCAGGATCTCACTTCCAACCTGGAGAGAGCACTCCACCCTTTCTTTACTTCTTTACTATGAAGTTAATGTTGTGTCAGAGGTTTAACATGGACACATTTATCCTTGTGATTAACTTAGTTTTAGGTGGGTTTTCTTGTTCATTGTGAAGTGTTTGTTCTAAAATTACCATTTCATATTTTTTGTCTTCGTTTAATAGGCTTTTAAAACTGACTGTCTGTCTCTCTCTCTCTTTCTCTCTCTCTCTCTTTCTTTCTCTCTCTCTTTCTCTTTTTCTCTCTCTCTCTCTCTTTTTCTCTCTCTCTCTCTCTCTTTCTCTCTCTCTCTTTTTCTCTCTCTCTCTCTCTCTCTCTTTCTCTCTCTTTCTCTCTCTCTCTCTTTCTCTCTCTCTCTCTCTCTCTCTCTCTCTCAATCATATACAGTTCCTACTTCTCCTGAGCAAGTGGTCAGTTCTGAATCCTGTCATGGTCACTCTCATGGTCCGCCTGCTCACGGATCCTCGAGCCTCAGCAGCGTGGCCTGGATGGTCGTCATGGGAGACGGGATCCACAATCTGACCGATGGACTGGCAATTGGTGAGTTGTTTTGAACGTCCAGCTAAAACAGTAGCTCAGTGTTGAATTTGCAGCTGGTGTTTCTAAAATCTCTTAATATTTTGAATCCGTTCCTCCTCTAGGTGTGGCATTCTCTCAGAGTGTGACTGGAGGACTCAGCACCGCTATTGCAGTCTTCTGCCATGAGCTTCCCCATGAACTAGGTATGACGACAGCTGCTGACCCCTAGTTATGCAGTATGCTTGGACAATGTGTAGAAATATAAATGATGTGTCTAATGTCCCCTTACTGTAAAACTGATTCTAAACTGTCTATTGATATCTAACTGTAACCTGTGTGTCTTGCTGTGTGTAGGTGACCTGGCTGTGTTGCTGAATGCTGGTTGGCCCGTGTGTAGACTGGCTGTATTCAGCGTGCTCTCGGCTCTTCTGGGCTTTGTCGGGGTCCTGGGGGGCACAGCCCTGGGTCATCAGTGGGCTCAGTATTCACCCTGGATTCTCACCATCACTGCAGGGGTTTTCCTCTATGTAGCTCTGACAGATATGGTGAGAACAAGAATGTCATCTGAAGGGGAAGCTACTGTCTTTAAATTGTAAATTCTTACTATGTTCCCTGGGCTTTTGTTTGCAGCACTTTGTGTATTTGTGCAAAGTTTTTTTTCTTCTTCCCCAAAACACATTTAGCACCCGGAGGAAACCCACACAGACACAGGGAGAACACACCACACTCCTCACAGACAGTCACCCGGAGGAAACCCACACAGACACAGGGAGAACACACCACACTCCTAACAGACAGTCACCTGGAGAAAACCCACGCAGACACAGGGAGAACACACCACACTCCTCACAGACAGTCACCCGGAGGAAACCCACACAGACACAGGGAGAACACACCACACTCCTCACAGACAGTCACCTGGAGGAAACCCACGCAGACACAGGGAGAACACACCACACTCCTCACAGACACTCACCCGGAGGAAACCCACGCAGATACAGAGAGAACACACCACACTCCTCACAGACAGTCACCTGGAGGAAACCCACGCAGACACAGAGAGAATACACCACACTCCTCACAGACAGTCACCTGGAGGAAACCCACGCAGACACAGGGAGAACACACCACACTCCTCACAGACACTCACCCGGAGGAAACCCACGCAGACACAGAGAGAACACACCACACTCCTCACAGACAGTCACCTGGAGGAAACCCACGCAGACACAGAGAGAACACACCACACTCCTCACAGACAGTCACCTGGAGGAAACCCACGCAGACACAGGGAGAACACACCACACTCCTCACAGACAGTAACCCGGAGGAAACCCACGCAGACACAGAGAGAACACACCACACTCCTCACAGACAGGCACCCGGAGGAAACCCACGCAGACACAGAGAGAACACACCACACTCCTCACAGACAGTCACCCGGAGGAAACCCACGCAGACACAGAGAGAATACACCACACTCCTCACAGTCACCTGGAGGAAACCCACGCAGACACAGGGAGAACACACCACACTCCTCACAGACAGTCACCCGGAGGAAACCCACGCAGACACAGGGAGAACACACCACACTCCTCACAGACAGTCACCTGGAGGAAACCCACGCAGACACAGGGAAAACACAACAAACTCCTCCTACCTCTCTTTCCGTCTTCAAAACTTTTGTTTCTCAAAACAATTTCTCTGACTTTTTTTGTTCTCTAAATCTCTTCTCATTGTAAAGTGATCTTGGGTGTGTGAAAGGCACTATATAAGTGTAACTTATTACAATTATTATTATTATTATGTGCACCATCTTTTACGTCATATAATTATTCATGTGTATTAAACCTCTAGAAACTCATTAATACCTTGTGATCTCTCCTGTGTGTCCAGATGCCGGAGATGCTTCATGGGGAGCGAGGTTCGCTGAGCCCTGTACTCTCTTTTCTCCTGCAGTGTGTGGGTCTGCTGGTAGGGGGCGCCATTATGCTGTGCATCGCCCTCTTCGAGGAGGACATTGCTGTTAGTATGGGAGACGGATGAGGGGATGATGAGAAGAGCTTTGCTGGAACTGTAAACAGAGCTTGGAACTCATTTCCTGACATGGACCCTGACTGTGAAAAGCACTGACAGATTTCTCAATGTTGTCAAATAGACACTGGGTCATTTTAAAGCAGAAGTGATGAACTCATTTTCGATATATATTACACTCGTGAAAATAATGGTCCAGTTGCACAACAACACCACATCTGACAGAGAGAGAGAGAGAGAGATTGGTGTTAGTCAGCTTTGAACATGAAATTGAACACCATTGCCATTCTAACTGCAGGTTTGTTGTGTTTTCTATTCACTCCAGTAGCAGTCCTTAGTGTTTGCTGAAAGGTTGTTGTTTCAAACACTATTTTACAAATGGTCATCTACAGTTCGCCAGATTTTAAAGGAACGCTAGGTAGTATTATTACTTTACAATTACAGTTTCAAAGTGATGCATCACTGATCTGTAATAGGGAGAATAGAACCTCTGTTTTTGCTACTTTGGGCTCAGCACCGCAGAAAATGCACTATGTAACTTTAGGAGGAGGGTATGAACCCCCACCTGAAACACACACACTCACTCCCCGGCTCCCCCTTAATTTTAGAAAACAGTGATGGAAATGTGAATTACTCTCTGCAACAATAGGGGGCGCCTGGGAGCGGAAATACGAATTTATACATATACGTGTTTTTGTAATTTATGGACTGTAAAGTCATCTGTCGGTTCAGGGGAAATCTGTATTAATTTGACCTACATTAATAAGTCTCCTGCACTCTGCTTAACTAAGACTTCACCCGACCAAAAGCAGATTTGGCAAGAGGAGCGTTCTGTAAAAAGGCCACATCATTCCTACAGTGTCTCTAAAAAGTGTTTAAGTGTAATTCTATAAGACCAAGTTTTAAAGATCGAATCCTGTTCCCATTTATAAAGGTCTCATTGTGTAAACACAGCCTAGAGCTGTAATCAGATTCTGTTGTTATTTTAGGAAAAGCTGAATTTATTCATGTTTAAGTGATGGCTATGTGAACTCCATTAATTAAGTCAGTCATTCTATTAAACCTCTGTTGTGGGGTTCAGCGCGAGACTTCGGCTTTGCATTTTTTAAGCTGGTTCTTAACTAGAAATTGTCATCCTAATTTTTTTAAATACAAATTTTGCTAGTTGTCAAACAGCTGAGCATGTTATAGTTTGCCTTATCAGTGCGCTAATATTGATATATCTATTTTATCCATCCGTTGCTGTGTATGCTTTGTTTTCCCCGTGTGTTGCACTGATATGAGTGGATCAGACACAGCAGTGGCTACTGGAGTTTTTAAACCTCTCAGTGTCACTGCTGGACTGAGAATAGTCCACTAACTAAATATATATAGCCAAGATTCCTGCCTCCATTGATGAAGGACTAGAGGCAAGCGTCTAACAGAGTGGAAAGTGTTTATAAACTGACAATGTGTTTATTAATTAAAAATGGCTCAGTTTGGTATGCTAGTTTTTTTTTTCCTCTTTGCTCATGGTAGAGGCATCTGGAGAGAACAAACCGAGATGAGGGTATCACTCTATTCCTTCTTTATAGGTGGGTAACACTGACTATTTTTTGCTATTTCTGATTAAGGTGGAAATGTGTCCAAACTCGGGAGACGTCGAAGTACGTTACCAAAACTGCTACAAAACTAGACTCAAGTTACATTACGGCAATACAATCAAGAGAGATGACGTTTTGCGCCATTGGTCTGTACGCTTGTGCCTACGACTGAATCACAGATGTGACGATGTGAAATAAGAGCACTACCCTTGTGTCATTTGAATATCTGTCACCAGTGGCAATATCTCACCTTAGAGTATGAACTTCGAGTGTGTTATTGCGATTATACCACAGTACGTTATCGTTCTTGCTATTTGTTTTGTTTGTTTTTAAATCAGAACTCAGATAATTGGACCACGGCAGCGTAACTCTTTACTCAGTTCAAAATAAAGTGAGGCAGAGTGATACTTGGAAAGCGCAGCCAATCACATTGCAGGGTACTAACCGTTGTATTAATATTTGAAACGTAAATGTGGTACCTGCGTTCTTCAATTACGATTGGGGGGAAATCTAAAAACCACAGTACACCATTTTATGTAGCAATAGCACTTTATTTCAAACATAACCAATCCTAAGCCACAATACTGAATGACAAGACCTACTGGCTGCAGCATATGAAAATGACAAACACAAACGGTATGGGTTTTATCTTTTTTTTTTTTTCCCCCATCATATTTAGAGTCTGAATAATGCCAAATTCTAAACAAAAGATAAAATGTTCCTTCTTAAATACATGTACAGATTTCACATCTGTTAGTAACAATTAACCATTTACAAGCTCCTACTATGAATTAACAAGGCAAAGTGCTTTCAGGATTGCATTGTCACACAAAAATGAATGGCTTGACATTTTTGGGGGGGTGGGGTATAAAGGTAGATGGCGGGGGTGTGAAAGAGCGAGGTTGTTTATTAGGGGTTGGGGCTGCGAGGATACTGTGATGAATTTGGGACAAAACAAACCCCACCAAAGTTCTTCTTTGTCAGTGTCTCAAATTGGTGGTAAATAAAGGCTGATGGGTAAAGCTGACTGGATATTAATGCATGCAGTGTTTTGGAACGGCTCGGTGTAAGGCTCGGGGTCTCTGTCGTACCCCGTTTGAATAGAATGGCATGTAGAACTCCAACCTATGCCCTTTCAAACCCCTACCGTCAGTAGAAAAATTAGGTTGTTGCTTCGGTACCAAAGTCATACGCCCACCCGCACAAACCCAGAAACCACACACACACACCATGAAGAGTAACCTATAAACTTGAATTCAGAGGGCTCACAGTGAACATTAAGAAGGTGAAGGGGGATCTAACGTAAGCAGAAACAAGTAGAATGGAAAAAAAAAAAAACATCGGGGGAAGGGGAGGGACGGGGGGAAATATAAAAATTGAAATAGAACGAGTCTTCCCTGTTTTAGCAAATACAACAACAATAAACGAAAAAGTCTGACCAATAGGCAGAACATACATGACATCATTTGAGTTATAATGGGGAGAATTAAAGTCATGATTACAGAAAGAAAAAGCAGAATTCTCTAATACAGTCTGGCTTCACATTCCAGTGGTACTCTGCTGTGTATACACTTAGTTTTCTCATGTTACACTGACAGACACACAGTCAAGCACACTTTTTATTTTAATATTACCGCTTGTCGAATATAAGTTATACATATATCTGTTCCATATACATACATATTTCCATTTGTCACCACAACAGGTGAAAATATTTGATACATCAAGCTGTAACACGCAGAGGTAGGAATAATGCTACTACTTCTCAAAATACGACGCTAATAATAATAACAAAAATCTATAAGACTATTGTAGGTCAGGCTTTAAGCAGAGGCAGAAGCGTGTCTAATGCAAAACAAATGCAAAAATTATAGTCTTATTGGCTGATACAGGATTCGTGAGATGTTACAGACCCTGCAGTGGTCCCAGGCTTTCAGCACATGCTGGTGATGGCATCATCCTCCAACTTAAAAAGACAGAACTAGAGTATTTGCAGATATGTCGATGAGGTATACGAGGTTCAGTTATGACCCCAGGCGATTCTCACCAAAAAAATTAATAAATAAAAATAAAAGCACACACACACACACACACACACACGTTATACACACACACACACACACAAACGTACGTGCATGCATACACAGAGGGTGCTGCCTGACACGATCAGAGCATAAGATATTTTATTTTTCATTACAGCTAAGAAAAGAATCTTTTGGAAAAGTCTCATAGACTTTTGGTCTGGATTCAAAAATGAGACACACCGAGATCCACTAGATCGTAATTAGCCCGTCCATTCAAAATGGCCAAATCCTGTACGTATCAGATAATTCACATTCAGTCTGACTGAAATAAGGCTCTCTCAGTGCTGAAATCTAAATTATTCAAGTTTCAGTCACAAGGAGAGGGTGTTTACCTAAGGTGCCACAGAATAAATAGATGAGCCAAAGTGACCCAGCGATCAATTCGTATGAAATATACAATTGCCTCTTGATTGTATTGCTTGGTTTTTACGATGAAATCAAGTTCACTGGCCATCTCTACAGAGACATGGATTGGTCCTGTGTGATAAAACACTAGGCTACTTTTTTTTTATTTTATTTTATTTATTTTTATTTTTTTCCTCTGAAGCAGTGTGGAACTCGCTGTGGTTCAGGTCAAAACACTTCAGTGCTCATTACTTACGGTCAAAAACTGGACCTACAAACAAGAACACTATGGTCTTCAAACTAAAACAGTTCATGACTGAAGTCCTTCGGTCTTGGTCACCAAACACTAAAGTGAATTTCCTGGTGCAAAACATTGAATTCAATGGAATGTGTCATGAATGGTGGAGAGACCCTAGAGTTGGGGTCATGTCTCTTTAGGAACTGTGTCTAAGCAGATTTTCGCTGAGTAAATGAAGATCCAAACTCTATGAGCCGTGACCTGTACGCTTCCCCCCCTGATCGTTTGGACCCCGTGAATTACCGTCAGAATACAAATCATGCTACATTCATGCTGCAAGCTATTAACACACATAGCTACTACTTCCAAAGCAAATTCAACACCGCATTTGACAAAGCTTGCTGGTTTGATGGGTATTTTGCTGTGTTTGCTAGTTTTGCGAGGTGTTCTCTTTCACGTAGCATTGTTCCAAACCCCCCCCCTGCCAACCCTCAACTCAGAGAACAGCTGCTTAGACCCACGTTCCTAATATGGGCATGCTTCACACTATAGATTGACACTTCCTTACAACTTGTTTACAGTTTAAATATTTTGTGTAAAACATGTTTAATCTTTGATATTTAGTGAATTTTCCAAGCACTCCCAATCCGTGCTGTCACACTGGTATTTATAATAAAAGAAAAGTGCACGCTAACAGCTTCTAAACATACACATGCTCAAACACAGACTATTTCCTGGATTGTTTCATTTGTAACATATGGATCAAAGGGTAACACGTATTTCACTAGTTACTGGCCACACCCACCAACAATTCATCGTACCACAACAGGCCAAATCAGTAAACAAACTTTTAGGCAATTTTTGGTTTTAAAAATATAGATATTAAAAAAAAATTAAATAAAATAAAGAAGACGACTCGTGTAAAGGTCTAACATACCGACATAAACAAGTTCAATGGCCCCAAGTCATGCCTGCGAGCCATAAATGCTGATGTATCATCAACGTCATATGGTTTTGGAAAAGGTAAAAATGGAGAAAACCGTACGATCACACTAACGAAACAATCACAAAAACACACCGTCTTTGCAGAAAGCTAGAAGTACTGACACGGTTTGATGCTTGTCACAGTCTCCACCAAGTCTTTTATACATTCCACAAGAAAGTGCCACTTTTATGGAGGCAAAGCCAGATGGTTTTCAAATAAATCCTTACTAAAAATAGAAACCTGCTCGGAGAAGGGAAAATAATAATAATAATAATAATAATAATAATAATAATAAATTGGTCGATTTACGAGGACGTTTTCCTCCATTAAGGATGCTATGGTGCACAAAAAGTTATTGCACTTCAGTCCAATCCATCATTTCAGGTGGATACTAGGATGCTATCACAAGAAAGAGATAGAGGATTCATGCTGACATTCTACGAGACACGGATACAACCAATTTTCAAATGCACGACCACACGAAAAAACACGGCACACGTCTACGTCACTAAAGAGTTCACACTTCTGAGAACTAAACAGATTTTTTTTCCATTCTGAATTCGAAGAAGTCA
Organism: Hoplias malabaricus; assembly: GCF_029633855.1. NCBI lineage: Eukaryota > Metazoa > Chordata > Actinopteri > Characiformes > Erythrinidae > Hoplias > Hoplias malabaricus. The sequence goes on from NC_089804.1 coordinate 54,172,722, forward strand.
CTAGCTAGCACAGACACAGACATTATTTACTCCTTTGCGATGTCAAAAGCAACTGCAAGGTTTAGAGGCTTCTGATTGTTCACGACACAAATATTCATGTAGGATCTAAACCGAATGATGTAAATCGACAGTTCGCTTACACCAATTTGTTCATTCGTAAGGCTCACTAAAAGGTATCAATGGAAGACCGTACCCAGTGGCATGTACTTGATAACAAAAGGCACAATCCCACATATTTACCACATGGTGTAATAGCTTTAAATTAAACAGTGAAGATGCTTACAGACTCCAACGTAATAGCAGCATGCCACATATAGCAGTGATATGGACTAGCTGAGATGCTTGGTCAGCCATTGCTAACGAGCAAATAAGGTCAGTTTTAGGTTGAATAATTACCGTTCATAGCTCTGGTAAAAAAAGAAGCACGATCCGGCGGCACTATGCAAATTCATATGCTCGAATGAAGAAGAAAAATAAAGTTCCTGCATAGCTTTCATCACATATGATAGGATGGAGTTTAAAGGGATCCCCATATGCCTTGTATAAAGACTACTCTGGTCAGGCTCTATTGGTTGAATCACTAAGGGCATTAATCAGATAAAGCTGCCGCGTATGAGAAAACCGAAGCAGCTGTTTTGAAACAATCATTCGCATATTAACATGTGACACGAATTAATCAAATCAAATCTCAGGACAAAATGAAGCGTCGACGGTGGTGCTGATTGAATTTTAACCCTTAGCGTAAGGTAAAGGACATCAATTTGAAGTTCAAAAGCACCCGACAAACTCCAGAAGGCCTCAGAGCTTGCACTTTGAACCCCTTTCTGAACAGAAGTAAACGGAATCTACTGTTACGTCCGTACCACGGAAACACAAGCACAGTCGTTTAAAAAAAGACCACGAGTTCTGAGGTAAGATTACCAGGTAAATGCAACTTAAATGGCTATTAACAAATGACAGATTACAGTGCATGGCTGCCTTCCACTTTACCCATCAGCAACGATTAGTAAACAATGCATCTCTCCATTATTTAATGTTCACCCTTTCTTTTTTTTTTTATTTTTACAATTAAAAGAAAAGTGAAATTACTATGAAGCATATGCCTTTGTCGTTAAAATATTCCCACATTGATAAACAAGGATACAACAGTGCATCTGTGTGTACATATAGCTCTTAAAAATACAAAAGTATCACGGATATCTTCTTAAGCATCGAGTATCGTTTGGTCTAGATGTTGTAGATAACTTATTTGCCTTTTTAAAAATGTCCTTGGTTGTAACAAAATTGTCTCATTCTATGTAGTTATTCAGAGGTATAGTTGCACTCTTGTCCTATAGGTTTTTTGTTAAACAATTTAGCATTTATTTTAGTTGTAGTCAAACAGCAAAAATCTGTTTGGTGTCCAAGGGTTGCTTGTTTTGTTGGATGTGGACAAGTGGTGTTCTAATATATTTATGGGAATGTATGAACAGAAAAGTTACTACTGATTTCTAGTGTTTAGAAACGTTAGACTCCGTGCTAAACAAAGAAGCAACATTTGAACAGTGTCTTCACTGATCGTGGCAAGCAGAAATTTAACAGATTTTTCACCAAACAATGACTACGTATTTTTTCTTTTTTTTTTTAAACTTTAAAGGGTGAATAGTAGTTTTGTGTGTTGTATAACTCAAGCCAATTAGTGACTATTCTCACTGACTTGCCTCTGGACATACAACATAGTACCGCATTAATTCCAAAAGCAGTTAAAAAAAAATCCACACACCATATGAATGCTTTGTAGTTTGTTCTTGGTAAATCATTTGCCAAATATCATTAAACTATGTGGCTATATATTAGTACATCTGCCAAAACCCAATAGATGTGTGCTTCTTCACAACCGTAAGGTCAGAGGAGTAAGAACCAAACCCAAAAAAACAAACAAAACACACGAAAAAATTCTCTCAAGTGCTGCAACTTGCTTGTTGAGTATACCATTTCCTCTTAAGGCAAATAGAGATAAATAGGACATAGCATAAATCAAATAGGTATTTATATATTGCCTTAAATGGAGGTGTCTTCAAGTAGTAGGGACACTGAAGTCCACTGAGGTAAATTAGACATTCTATCAGTCAACACCACCTTTGAGAGTATAGCTAGACACATAAAAACACTGACACAACAAACACCATTAAGACACGATTTGTAGTAGCTACACTTTAACCCCTTTTTGAAATTGGATGTGAATTTTGAGAAGGCTATAAATTTGAGATGCGATTGTAAATTCCAACTTTACGCACATGCAGAGGGGGACTGCTGAGAGGGCAAGCGTCATAGCTTGATCAGTGAAGATGTAAAATTTGCTGGATCGCCAACAAGACCTTATCAACTGAGATTTTCACAGGCGACATGTCAACCCCCTTCGTTACAAGAAATCAAAGCAAATGTACTTCAATAACCACGCTCCTGATACAGTTAAGGCATTTCACCAAATGGTAAAGAAAAGCATCCCCAATTGACAATTACCAGCCTTACTATTCGACGATTCGACTTTGTTTTAAATTGCAAAAAACAGTTTTATGATTTTGTCTGAGTAACAAAACAAAAAATCTCTCTCAAAGCTATGAGATGCTAGAACTAGTAGAGAATGGCTTGAATAATAAATAAGTCTCTCTCACCCTTTGCGAAAGCCAAACATTCAAACAGCTTAATACAAACTTCAACGACATTTTGTATTGTAAATGATGAATATGGATAGCCCATGACTTCTAATTTGGTTATTAAGGTGAATTCACACGTTAACACCCCTCTAAAGTCGTTCAAACGTAAAGCAGAGGGAACATAGAATGGCACAAATCTGTTTTGGAGAAGTGACCACCATCATACTTGAGGGGGGAAGAAAGAAAAGAAAAAAAGAACAAATCTAATTTCCCTCCAAATTGTGCTCCTTGGCAATAGCTTCAATAAAATTCTCTGACAATAAACCACTTTTACTGATTCATTCGACACAACAAACGTTCATCTGTCCAAACTGATTGCTCATCAACCCAATGATTATTTGTAATCTACAAGAGACGAGTAAAGACCCAATTCAGCCTTAAAATTAGCTGATTCTGAATATCAAAATAGTAGATTCCAACTGCTCTTTCAAAAGGGAGGGAGGGATCTGGTCAAGCTTATTGTTTTCTAATCAGTAGAACTGGCAGTGATATTTTAATTGCTTATAACATGCTGACCTGAGTACCTCTAAAACTCTTCCACGTTTTTTTCCCCCTCAGTCAACTTACTTCGGTTGCATCTCGTCATACGTCTTAATGCATCTCATGTCCACGTTTAATACATACTCGCAAATGCATCCAGAATCACATCCTTGCCTGTGATCAGATGCACATGCAGCCGTCCTATAAAAGTGCCTTTTTCATTTGAATTCAACAACCCTTCAAGTACTTTTGCTCAGGCCTCTGTTGAGATCTACTACAACAACTACTTTACATACTCCAGTATTTAAATATTTTTTCTACCTGGTTTAAAAAAGAAAAAGCAAACAGTTGTAGCTCGAGTTAAAGTAGGGCTCACAAGCAAAAGTGTGTCCAATTCAGGTTAAGGTTATGGTAGATTTCCAATATAGCATAGCACATGTCTCAGTTCAGTCACCGGTGGTATTAAACACAATAGGAAAAGCGAGTTTATATTTGTTGATAATAATAATAAAAAAAAAACGAGGGGAAATCAAAAGCCCTTTCAACTGATTGTCTCTCTACTACTTGAGCTTATATTGCATGTCCTTTTTCTGCAAATAAGAGGGATATTTTACTGCCCTAATATTTTCTGAAATTTAGATCTGTAGACGTAAAATGAAAAAGGAAGCACATTCGTACGTTTAACAAATAATCTACCTTTGGCAATAAGGAAGCATTTAGTTCAAAAGTCGGGGCAACGTGTGGTTTTTAACGTATCCATAACAGGTGAGAGACAAAGTGTTCGGTATTTGCCAAATTATAAAAGACCACCTATGAAATGAAACAAAGCTGCTTTCAAACTTTGGTCATATCAATAACCACGCAATCAATGCAAGAAAAATCCTACCAGATTATCAATAATCACACAAATGTCAACTCTCACTTTGAATCTTTCTGAATCGCAAATGTGTGAACTGCACAAGTTAAAGCCATTCACCCTGACAGAAAAAAAAGCTTATTTCCCCACAGAGTGCTGTGTAAATTATTAACAAAAACACTGAAATAAATTCTGCAGATGATACTACTTTAAAAGTGAAATGCTTGACAAATATTTTATATGGCTAAAGCTAATGGGCTGTAGAGGAAGCACCACTTAAGCTGTGAATGGTGTAAAGTCTAAAGGACTGAACCTTAAAAACGAAAACCTCTCAAAAAAGGCACTGCAAAAGCAGCTCAATGCAACATGAGACAAGTTTCGATATGGTCTGGTAGGGGGGGGGGGGTAAAGCACTACATGAAGATTCAAGCTAGCAGCTTCCTCCAAAATGGAATAAAAATAAAAATAAAAAGGTGGTCCCTAGAAGCAAGTGTTGTACACGGCAATATCAATTTCATGAAGGCCTAGGCCCAATCTGATGCTTGTGCTTTCAATTCCTCCTTGATTTATTAAATAAATGATGGTACATGAGCATTACATTTTTTATTTTACTGCTATTTACGCAGTGATCTAGAGTAACAAATACGTTCTATGTAAACCTATTGCAATGTCCCCAGCTTATTCCTTCCTCACCACTGAATGCCTACAGTAAACATGCACCATTTTGACCTTTTGAACCCAGAGGTCATTGGTCATTTGGCTTAAGGTTGTATGGTTTTCCCTTGTCAAAACAAAGTATGTTTTTTCTCTCTCTCTCTTTCTCATTTGTGCTGAATTTGATTGCACCTGACATACAGTGCACAAGCTTAAAAAGCAATTATCAAGTATGGGATGGAAATCTGGTTGGACTTTTACATTTAAAGAGAAAAACAAAACAAGAACCACTCCAAAACAAACCCCCCCCCCCCCCCCCCCCAAAACCTACACATTTACACATACACAGTCAAGACCATCTAACACATGGTCCGTGCCTTCATGCTAGTTTAGATTAACCCGTTTAACTGTTCCTCAGGGCAGGCTGTAAATTCCTATGCAAGGCCACAGCTTCTCAAGACATGGGAAGCATGATATGAGAACCGCACGCTTGTCGTCAATGTGACCCAGAAGATGCACAGCTGCATAATACTAAACCATAGCCAAGTAAACTGGGCTTTAAATCATCAATATTTTTTAAAAAGGATTAGCTAGCACTCGTGGAAAACTCCTACAACAGATGGCTTGGAATATCAGATTCTTGATAAATCAAGAACTAGTGAGTAAAGAAAATAAACAAAAACTGACTGGTTCTTTCCTGGTCATCCGCTAATTAATAATAAAGGAAAAGCTGTGAATAACGGGAGCAGGAGGGTTATGTAGCTGTAATTGCATATCGTTTTGACTAGGTGTCTAAGGACAGAAGACCAAACTGAGCATCCACACATAGAACGGTTATTCTGTGTGTTGTACACTGTAAGGGAGTTAGAACGCCTCACTCGGTCAGGCAGCCGTCCAAGCCAATGGCAGCACCGTGCCGATCTTTGCCGTAAGTGTGGCAAAGGCTTCCGTTGGGTAGAGGGGGACACGCGGCCGTGATGCCACAATGTTTGAGCAGATTCAGGCTAGGAGACGAGGGAGAAGAGGAAGAGGAGCCGGAGGAAGAAGGCTTCATGGTTGAGAGGATGAGAGCAAGGCAGTCGGCCACAGCTTTGTTGGGTGCACATGCCAGAGCAGGGGTATGACCTGAAACATGCAAACCAGATGCAATCAGTTATAGTCAGTGCAGGTAAGGCACACCGTTCACATTCATATAATATTTATGTCATATAATAAACATGGTGAGGGTTCACACTCTGCTGGAAAACACTGTCCAAATAGACAGTTGTACACAAATCAACAAAACAGCTTACCCTCCTCATCTACTGCTAGCACTGTGGCGCCACGGCTCAGCAAAGCCTGGACCACTGTGGCCAGGCCGTTCCTGGCTGCTATGTGAAGAGGCCTAGAGCACAGGAGGACATTTAAAAGTCATTTAAGCAGAAGCACATCAAACCGTCTCCACTTCTAAGGACAGACCACAACAAAAACAATCCTTAAATACTTCAGGAGTGAAAAACCCTTACATTTGAAGCATACTGTTGGTTGCATTGATGAGAATAGGGTTGTGGATCTCTTTCAAGATCAGCATGGCACACATCTCATGAGCCTGTAAACAAACGATGTGTCATCGGAAAAGTCAATGACATTTCTTGTTAAAGTTAAAGAGACTCAGCAGGAGGAAACAAGGCCAGACTGAGGGCTTATAATACCTTGCTGCAGGCTAGATGCAGGGCAGTGTTCTTATTTACATCCAGTAGAGACAGGTCCGCTTTGGCTCTGTGCAGCAGCAGGGCTGGATGTAACAGAGAATATCAGCATGAATAAGGAGAGCATAAAGGTTATGTTAATCTCTTTAAAACCAAGATAACCAACCTGCCGTTTGTGTTCATGTATTATTCCGAAACGTATTATGAAATCAATTGTAAGGTGTAACTGTAATGTGACAGTCCTAATTTAAACTGGGGTTTGGCATTCTGTGCTTCAGTGGAAGACAAACATGTGGTCATATGAAGTTTAATATATTTTCCTCACCAACAGAGGGCACTCTTCCATGATAAATCAATGTTAATATTGATAAATAAATATTTCATAGCAATAAAAACCTATCTGCATTGTGATAAATCAAACTGTGCCCCAGAAACAGAGCTGAACCAAACCACTAAAGGCGTGACTAGTAAGATCTCTAATACACAACCGATGTAGCCATTAAAGAGTATGAACTACCTGGAGCGTGGGTTTAAGGGTTAAAAATAAATATAAACAGAGACAAACATCACCCAACCTACTTACCCACAGCACTGCTCCGACCCATGTCTGCAGCAACCATAAGTGCAGAGCGGCCCGAGTGGCCCACGGCATTGATGTCAGCGCCCATCCTCAGAACAAGCTGCAACCCAGCAATGTCCTCGGCTACAGAGGCTGCATGGAGAGGGGTCCTGCAGGTCAGAACAAAGCATAACAATTAGAGGATGAGAGTCTGAAGGTAGATAACTTAATAGACATTTCTGGGCTGTTTTCCTTTAGTTAGGTAACCCTTATCCAGTTCAGGGTCACGGTGGGTCCAGAGCCTACCTGGAATCATTGGGCGCAAGGCAGGAATACACCCTGGAGGGGGCGCCAATCCTTCACAGGGCAACACACACACACACACATTCACTCACACACTCACGCCTACGTGCGCTTTTGGACTGTGGGAGGAAACCCACGCAGACACAGGGAGAACACACCACACTCCTCACAGACTGTCACCCGGAGCGGGAATAGAACCCACAACCTCCAGGTCCCTGGAGCTGTGTGACTGCGACACTACCTGCTACCACCTCTAGATTACCATTTAATATCCCGTATCTGCTTATACACACCTTCCTTTGGCATCCCTGGCATTGACCAGCGATGGGCCAAAACTTGAGTTCAGGAGCATCTCTGCAGAACCACTATGGCCATTAATTCTGTCATTGGACAACATTAAAAATAACAGTCAACATTATGATTTATTTTCTTAAAACACTGGGTAATATGAATAATACAAGTTTACCTTTCCTGTGTTTATTTAAATAAGAGCAAATATAATTATATAGCTGTAAAAACTATAATGACAGAAGCAGTACACTTACAGAGCACAGTGCAGTGGGGTGAAGGGATTTCCCTCCTGGATACTACATGGTTTAAGTTCAAGTACAACTTCCAAACAGTCTTCGTGACCTGACAAAGACACAAGACAAGATTTTAAGAAAAAATAATTTCACATCCTGATGGTGGTCAATTATTTTTTCCATCATTTAAAGCAGTGCAGATAAACCTGAGGACGTATAACACAGCATGTCACTGCAAAGTATAGATTCAATTCAATTTCAGCACGTGTTCAAAGATGCTGTTTATTTAAAATATTAAGAGGAAAAAAAAATAATAATAATAAAAAAAAAATCAACTGTATAATGTGTGTTTGCACTAAATAAACAGTGTAACAAAGTAGTTTGGGCACGTCATTTTTTCAGTCTGTTCAAATTAGGCCAACATAAGGTTACAATCTCTACAGAGAAAGTTCTTCACCTTTTAAAATCCCATCATTATTTATTAATGTTTTAGTTGTGTAACACGCTAGGCTTAAAAAAATAAAATGTGACCTGTGCAAAAGTTCATGGTCAGTCAAACAGATGTTCATTCACTACAAGGTCCACAAAAACACCATATTTAACTCTAAAAGGATGGTTTTACTTTATTTTTTACTTCACGTAATGATATTAATGGCACTAGACTGGAGGTATTCCTTTACCATGATAGGCTGCCCAGTGTGCAGGTGTGAAGCCGTGGCGGTCAGTGATTGGATCATGTGGGTGGGTGCAGTCAGCAGCAGACAGCAGGCTGGACAGTATCTCAGCATGGCCACAGGAAGCAGCTAGATGGACTGGAGTGCGTCCCTGAACATCTCTGCTTAGGACTGAGGCATTGTGGGCCAGCAGAGCAGTGACACAGTCCTCCCACCCCAGCAAAGCCTTGAGAGAAGGGGCTTGTTAGAAACTTTAAAGAAGTCAGGGAAATGTGTACAGAGACATAAGTGAAAATACAGCTATTGTGTCAAAATCTGGAGCGTGTTACAAAATACATACTTGCCTGAAAGTCAAAAAGCAATGACATTTAAAAGCAACATCTACTATTTTGGGAAACTGCAGTTCTCTCTGGTCTGTTTACGTTCAGAAACTCTGTGCATCTCCCAAATGTGGAACCGTATGTTTGAGGAGAAAAGTTCAACTTTGAGTCTGTAAATTTGACCCGTTTTTGAATTACAACAGAAACACATTTGTAATTTGATGTTGCTTAGTTTCCTAGCGCTTTCAGTCTGTGTTTACTCACATGCAGTAAGCACCCTCAAAAATTTAGAATGGGTTCCTACCTGAATCTAAAAATGCAAAAATAACTCAATATTAAATCATTCGCGATCTGTAACTGCTTATCCAGTTCAGGGTCACGGTTGGTCCGGAGCCTACCCGGAAACACTGGGAGCAAGGCAGGACCACACCTTGGAGGGGCGCCAGTCCTTTACAGGACGACACACACTCTCACCTGTAGACACTTTTTAAAACTGCCTATCCACCTACCAATATGTGTTTATACAAAATGGGAGGAAACCCACACGGACACAGAGAGAACACACCAAACTCCTCACAGACAGTCACCCAGAGCGGGGCACAAACCCACAACCTCCAGATCCCTGGAGCTGTTTGACTGTGACTACTGCACCACCATGCGCCCAATAACTCAGTATGATCCACCCATTTCCTTTCATGATTTTCAATATTTGACGGTCTCTTTGCCATTTCTCGACTGTGTGCAAAGAAAGAGGAAGGCTAGCATGTCTGACCGAGCCACTGTTTTTCTTTTCTTAGTTGTTTACTGCTATTAAGGCTTTGTAAAAACACATTGGACTGGTTTCCAGCATACGAACAAACTAGGGAGCAGCAAATGGTGGGGAAACATCTTTTGAATTTGCTTTTTAATTACAATTGTAGACGTTCCCTTTAAGGGACATACTGTATTACATAAAAGTAAATCTCATGCACAGAAACAAAAATGACAGCAAATAAGAGAGGGTAATGACATTTACAACGTTGGCTTCTATGAAAATTTATTGCTGAAAATGGCTGGAAAACTTACTGCTCTGTGTAAGGCTGCCCTCCCTTTCCTGTCTCTATTATCAGGACAGGCCCCTTGGTTCAGCAGCAAACGAACACAATCAATGTGACCACCCAGCACAGCCAGCATCAGAGGAGTTCTACAGAGAGCAGAGGAGGGCATTTACATGTACATAATAATAAATAACAATCAAACATTCTCGCATATTCTTTAAAATTCTGTTAATTGACTAAAGCTGTCGTTGATCACACTCTATGCTGAAGTTCTGCCATACAAACTCTACATATAGATACAGAGAGCCAGATTCCTAGACACTGCTTTAGCTCACTCTTAGACTTAAAGGACTAGGAACGTATATATGCATTCATTGCCTGTAACCAATTACAGTTCAGGATTATGGGGGGTATGGAGCCTACATGGGAAAGTAGCCTGCAGCTACTAATAAAAATCAGGTCAATTTATAAACGTCAAGTGTGAAAGGTCACTCACTGTCCCTCAGTGTCTGAGATATTGGGAAGGTCAGTGTCTTCCTTGCTGGACAAGAGCATCTGCAGGCACTCTGTGTGGCCATTGGCAGCTGTGTAAAAAACAAAACAAACTTTAACAGGTCTGGTTATACTTGAAAGTGTAACCAGAAAAATTCCATACATTCTTCCCATCTTGCAGTACAAGTGGATTCCTCCTCACCTGCGACATGAAGTGGAGTCCACCGGTTGCAGTGTTCAGTGAACAGGCAGGATGCAGATTGGCTGAGCAGGAGCTGCACACAGCGGGTGTGGCCTTTCTGAGCGGCCACATACAACACAGAGCGGCCCACGGTGTCACACACATCCACACACACCCCCGATTCGAGCAAGACATTCACACACTCCCAGTGCCCTGCTTCCGCCTGTGAATGGAAAACACAGAGAGCATAAGCTTCAGTGTGTTTGTAGTTATTAATATTAATAAATATATAACAATGAACACAGTGACAAACAAATAGATATCAGATACTCACTAACAGTTCAGATACTACTAAAGGCAAGAAAATAAAGCCTTAAAACATTTAAACAGCAGACCAATGAAAAATATTCAGCCAGGGGTGGTCCTGCTGTTGGAAAACTTAGGAAAGGCTAATAGATGGTACAAACTGTGCATGAAAAATTAATTTTTGGTGCCTTTAACCAGATGCCAGTATACGTTTTTCATAAAACCTTATATACACTTACGGCTAGATGTAAGGGACTGACAGGCCCACAGCTCTCTGCATCTCCGGATGTACTGAAGGACATCACCAAGAGCTAAACCGTAAAAAAGACAGAGTAGCAACACTTAAGCATGTATTCTACAGCCTGTATATAATACACTCAGAGTGAGTATGTGTGCAAAGCTGCTCACCAGCTCTAGGCTCTGCTTGTTGCCATGCACAGCTGCATAGTGGACAGGGCTGTAACCTTTTGAGTTGGCCAAGCATGGGTCTGCTCCATTATCCAGCAAATACTCCACACACCTAAGACGAAAACACTCATCAGAAAATATATATCCAGAGGCTGACCAGTAGGACATTTCACAAAGAGAATTTCCTAATTATGTCAGGGACTGCTCAAATAAAACAGATTTCAGCTCTTCTCCTTTTGGCCATGTTAGATTTTGGAATACTGGCTATAGTCAGAGGACTTTTAAATTGTTAATCCAAAACAGGTATAAATTTAACATGAAATCATATCAAGAAAACGTACATGAAGGCTTCTTTCTCTCCATCCTCAGGGCTCTGCTGAGCTCTATCCAACCTGAAAAAAAAAATAAAAAAAATAGTACATATTAGTTCTGCACAATAACTTATTTCTTAAAAATATAGGACATTTTCACAGCTTTAAATGATAAATGATCAATATTCATACGGATAGTTAATCAGGATAAAATTTTCAAGACTTTTTTATTATACATTTTTTCTGTGCTTTATACATATTTGACCAGATGTGTAGAAATATAATACAGAGAGGATGCATACAGATCATTAGTATTTGTCCAGTATTATTCATATATCATTTCCCAATAATGATGTGTGGTGGCTCCATTTAATGCAGGTAGTGTCACAGTCACACAGCACCAGGGGCCTGGAGGTTGTGGGTTCGATTCCTGCTCCGGGCGACTGTGTGTGAGGAGTGTTCTCCCCGTGTCCGCGTGGGTTTCCTCCGGGCGACTGTGTGTGAGGAGTGTGGTGTGTTCTCCCTGTGTCCGCGTGGGTTTCCTCCGGGCGACTGTGTGTGAGGAGTGTGGTGTGTTCTCCCTGTGTCCGCGTAGGTTTCCTCCGGGCGACTGTGTGTGAGGAGTGTGGTGTGTTCTCCCCGTGTCTGCGTGGGTTTCCTCCGGGCGACTGTCTGTGAGGGGTGTGGTGTGTTCTCCCCGTGTCTGCATGGGTTTCCTCCGGGCGACTGTCTGAGAGGAGTGTGGTGTGTTCTCTCTGTGTCTGCGTGGGTTTCCTCCGGGCGACTGTCTGTGAGGGGTGTGGTGTGTTCTCCCTGTGTCTGCGTGGGTTTCCTCCGGGCGCTTCGGTTTCCTCCCACAGTCCAAAAACACATTGGGCAGTGGATTGGTGACTCAAAAGTGTCCGTAAGTGTGAGTGAGTGAATGTGTGTTGCCCTGTGAAGGACTGGCGCCCCCTCCAGGGTGTGTTCCTGCCTTGCACCCAATGATTCCAGGTAGGTTCTGGACCCACTGCGACCCTGAACTGGATAAGGGTTACAGATAATTGAAATTGTGTTTTACCTGCAGAAAGCTGTGGAAGATGACGAGTAGTGTAAAGGTGTGCTGCCTGAGCGGTCACACTCATTGACCTCTGCTCCAGCTCCCACTAGAATCACCACACACTGATACCTTCTATTGGCAGCCGCATAGTGCAAAGGGGTCCTGTGCAGAGAAGTAAATTCTAGATTTTATATTTATGATATAAGTGGATAACTGGAATCCTTGCCAAACCTGAAATAATGTTGCTTCAAAAAGAGAGACTATTTCGCACAGACAAAATTGAGCTTGCTTTATATTATGGGTTTATTGACCTGGAAATTCAAACACCGTGTACAATTTTTGATTTTTAGAAAATCTTAAATCACTCCTCCCCATGCCCCCCCTCAGCCTCCAACATGGACAATATGTATTTACAAAGAGTGTAGTAAATCACATATGCATGTGTTGAAATATTACACTTTATAAAAGTGCTAGTACTACATAATAACTACATTAAGATGAACGCCTTTTACCTTCCAAACTTGTCTTTCTTATTCATGTCAGCACCACTGCTCAAGAGCAGGTTCAGACATTCAGTGTTTCTGAAATCAGAGGAAGAAGGGAAAGAAAGTAAGCAACAATTAGCACACATACAAGTTGAGTAAATAGTACCAGCAAACGAGAGCTGTTAATATCGTACCCTCCAGAGGCAGCAGCGTGTAAGCAGGTTCTCCCATAGTCGTCTGGAGTGTTGATGTCAAAGCCGGCTGAGAGCACATGCTCTTTGCTCATAGACAGCACTATGCTGTACAGCTGACCTGTGCAGGCAAACGGCAGCTCTCAATAGACAGTACAAGACTAATCGCTACAGCGGCAAACAAATAGCAGTAGTGTAACATGTAGATAACACATACCTGAGGAGAGTAGCTTGCGACAACAGTCAGAGAACCCGTAGAGCACAGCTAGGTGCAGTGGGAACATCCCATGAATCCCTTGCCTTTGAGGTAAGAGGGCAGAAAATGTTATAAAATAGGTTTAACACAGAATCTGATGAATCTAGTCCAGTAGGTGTCAGGGGACAGCCTCCTCCAAGAAGAACTGCCTTTAAAAAAAACAATTTCACGCATACCTGGCTGTGTCAGCACCGTTAGTCATTAAGGTGCTGATGAGCAGCTCATGCCCATACTTAGCAGCAACATGAAGAGGAGTATTGCCATATCTGTCCACACAGTCTATCTCCCCACCTGAGAGTGTGAGACAGACAGTAAGGCTGAGAATCAGTGCAAGTGCATAGGTTTCAGTGAGTGACAGTAAAAAGACCATAGTAAAGTCTACTTCACCATTCTGAATGAGGATCTGGGAGCGAGTGAAGCGTCCATGGATGGCAGCCATGTGAAGGGGGCTCTTGCCTTCTTTGCTCTAAGGAGAGAAATGAAATCAAACATTCAATAACAGCTGCAATCTCCTAGTCACTAACCAGTACAGTACTTGGCATTCATGATACTCAACATTATGTTTTATCAGATATCTGGGCTGACTCCTCCTGACCTGCATGTTGACGTCTGCACCGTTGTTGACCAGCAGCTCCAGGCAGAGCGCACCATTCGTGGACAGAGCGGCCAGGTGCAGTGGGGTGTAGCCACGGTGGTTGGGCTGGTTGACATTGGCCCCGCGGTTAACCAGCTCATTAGCCACTGCCTCTTGCCCTGTGTAGCAGGCTACATGCAGAGCAGTGTTACCAAAGGCATTGGGCTCATCAATCTGAGAACAAAGAAGCAGAACGTAGAAAATATTACACACAATGACTCTGGCTTTAATGTTCTGTCAGACAACAATATTTGCTCTGTGTTATTTTTTTTTTTTTGGAAGACAGAATATCACAGCCCTTTTACAACCTGTGCAAGACAGAGAGGGACTAATGCTTATTTAAAAACAGGACAATAAATAGATCTAGATTATATATTATTTGTTTCAAGTATGTGTCATAGACACATTGCTTTTTATGCTTTTAAAAGGGTGCCAGTTGTGCAGTGGTAAAATGTGAAGCTGCTGACCTCTGCTCCATTGCGTAACAAGTACTTGACCACATCGACGTGGCCACTGGCAGCAGCAGCGTGGAGAGGAGTGTAGCCTCGTTTATCCTTGCAGCTCTTATCTGAGCCCTGAGACACCAATAGCTTCACCACGTCCTGGTGACCTGCAAATAACAACAATAAAAGCTTATTTAAAACTTAGAGAACTATGTAAAATAATGATAAACACTGCTCATTTATAGACTCATTGGAAAAGTATAATGTAAGTGATTTTTTTTTTTCTTTAAAACCAGTTAAGTCTAGTTACTGGGAAAGCCATGCCATTCGACAGTGCTTCCTTCACAAGAAAACATGCCATTCCTTTATTACAGCTCAAAAATGAATGACAATTGTGCATTGAAAGTAAACAAATCAGAAAGACTCATGACAAACCCAGGTAAGCTGCCCAGTGGATAGGCTGCCTCTCTTTTTTATCAGTGGCGTTCAGACTCGCTCCTTTGTTCAGCAGCAATTTGACCATCTAATGAGAAGCAAAACAAACAGAAGAAGCTTGTAATAAGCAAGATAAAACACTAGTGCTCTAATTATTCTGTCAGTGAAAACACGACTTAGGGCTGCCACAATTAGCCTCAGCCTTAAGATAAGGCTTTTACCTCCTGGCATCCACTCTGGGCAGCATGATGGAGGGTGGCTCTGCCCGTGCGGTCAGCCATGTTCAGGCTGCTGACGTGTGGCAGCAGAGTTTCTGCGCAGCGTGTGGCCCGGTTGGCTGCTGCAATGTGCAGCGCTGTCTGCCAGAACTTGTCCCTCGCAGTCACATCAGCCCCTTTTCTGAGCAGCAGCCCCACGGCCCTCTGAAACACAAACGAAAGGGAGCATGAAAATCCACAGTAAAAGCTTTATATATTGTGGACAAATGTACACAATTAATAACTATACGTGACTTATAGTTATGAGTTAGATGTTATTAGTGACTTATAATATATTTATCATTTTAACCTGATTTATGCATTCATTCATTGTCTGTAACCACTTATCCAGTTCAGGGTTGTGGTGGGTCTGGAGCCTACCCAGAGTCACTGGGCACAAGGCAAGAACACACCCTGGTGAGGGCACCAGTCCTTCATAGGTGACACACACTCACTCACACCTAAGAACACTTTTGAGTCGCCAATCCACCTCCCAACATGTGTTTTGGACCGTGGGAGGAAACCGGAGCACCCGGAGGAAACCCACGCAGACACAGGGAGAACACACCACACTCCTCACAGACAGTCACCCGGAGGAAACCCACACAGACACAGGGAGAACACACCACATTCCTCACAGACAGTCACCCGGAGGAAACCCACGCAGACACAGAGAGAACACACCACACTCCTCACAGACAGTCACCCGGAGGAAACCCACGCAGACACAGAGAGAACACACCACACTCCTTACAGACAGTCACCCAGAGCGGGACTTGAACCCACAACCTCCAGGTCCCTGGAGCTGTGTGACTGCGACACTTCCTGCTGCAACACCGTGCTTCCCTACGTTGATTTAATTTCAAGTAATAGGTCATTTCTTGTAGTCTATTTTTATTAAATATGCCAAATAAATGTATAACAACATAACAGAGCCTTAAAATTTTGCTGAGCACATCAAAACATAAAACACTTCATTTATGCATAGGCAAAACAAAAGTGCTCACCTGTGTTGACTGCAACACAAAAATAATTTCTGTCATTCAGCTGACTTACCTCATTTCTGGAGGCAGCTGCCCTGTGTAAAGGTGTTAGCCACATGTGGTCCTTTGCATTGACATTCGCACCTAAATAACACAAGAGTGTGTTGTGAAGAAATCAAAGGGGGGAGAAAACAGCGTGAGTGTGTGAATTTAGCACGTACTTTGCTTGATCATTCAGACCAAACCAGATCTTAAAAATAATATCACAACACTGTGTAATACTACCTGCAGAAATGAGGAGGTCCATTATATGAACGTCCCCCAACCAAGCAGCAGCATGTAGAGGTGTGCGTCGCTCTTGGTCCTTAATAAGAAACACAAGTGTACGTTTTAGTAAACAGCCAGCTGCATGCTGTCTCAGTCTTCGTCAGCCTCGACCGGCCTCAATAAACATCCTTTTAAACTACAGAAAACTCAGCATTTAATAAAAGCAGTGTTTTCACACTAAAACCTATAGAAACTGCATGAATTTCGAGGAGACTATTCCGTTTCTATACAGTTAAGACATCTGCTACTCAGGCCTAGAAAGAGAAAACATACCAGTGCATTGACTTCATCCTTCTTGTGCAAAAGTAACTGAACTTCATCCACATTCCTATTGAATATTGCCTGGACCAGAGGTGGCTGAAGGGTAAAAAACATAAGGAAACTGTTATAAACATGTTATCAATGCCTGTGAATAACCTCCACACACAAAAGACACAGATGCAAAAAAGTTACACATTTAAAAACATTATTTGATTCTTTTGTTTTTGTAAACGCACAGACTACACTGATGTTAGGGAAGACAATACTAACTGGTCTGAAAACATGCAGTTTTGGTGCCAGAAACCTGTAAACTTTGGTGTCGTTTAAACAAACTTTACGCTATATTTCAATTTTTTATATACATTTGCTTTACCAAACATTTTCATATGAAAATAAGCAAATAAATAAATAAATACTTGTCCCTCCTTTCACTGAACTCTTATGGAGAGGCTTCGCAACTAGATGCTGAAACATAGCTAGGAATATTTGACTGCATTCAGCCAAAGAACATTAGTACTTTACTAAGGCTGGATTGATTCTGTATCACAAACGCTGTTCAAACTCATCCCAATGGAATTGGATGGTGGTCCATCACTGTTACCCAAGCAAATATCTGGTGGAGTTTAGAGGAAGTTACTCAGGAAGGGAGCATATCATAAAACCTATAACAGTTATACACGCTGGTACACCAGGTAAGTGCTGCTGCTGGAAGCTCCGGGGTCCTGGGGTCAATCCTCACCTTGTGATCGTCACTTTCTCTGAGGAGTTTGGTGTGTGAACGGAAAGATCCACTGGCTGTTTGAAATTGCCCACAGATGTGTGTGTGTGTGTTATGCACTGCCACAGACTAAATGTCTTTGTGCAAGCGCAGCCGCAGCCCTCATAAGGATGATATAACACAAGATGAATGAAGGAATCGTCAGCAAATAATTGGGCTCAAGGCCAGAACACACCTTGGACAGAGCGCCATCACAGGGAACTACAAACACACCCCCTGTGGACAATTTTACAAGCCAATTGGATTGGGGGGAGGAAACCCACACAGATAAGGGAAGAACAAAGCAAACTCCTCACAGACGTCCTCAGGGGCGACCTCGGTGTTCCCCAGCAACATAAATATATATTTTAAACCTAATTACTTGTCTTTTACAGAGCTTTTGACAGCACTGTGTAAAACGCATTTAGGCCGTTGTTTATAATTAATACTCAGACATATTGGATTGTTTGTGTATCTGCAGATATTTCTTAAAAGCTTTTGATGAGACATGAGAAGAAGTCCTAAATCTACGCTGTTGTTACCGAGCAAACGGCATTAAACCGAATCAGAAAGCGAAAGGAAGAAATGCGTTCTAATGTTGGGCGGGATAACGTTAGCATAGCTAGCATATCTACGCGAATATCTGAGTTTAAAATATATCTAAATACTCACGTTTCATCGCTAACAAAAGCTTCTGTTCGACTACAAATTAACTGCATTTCCAGAAACAACGGAACACTCTTAAAGGAAGTAAATATATATCGACTTATTTTCCTCCGTTCCACCTTAAAACGGCGCTGCAGCTCCTTTCCGGTGCCTCGAAGCCTGCAGCTTTTAAGGTGGAATTGAAAATAAATTCAAATAAGAAGCCGACTTCTGTTTAGTTTCCAAAACCCACAACAAAGCACATTCAAAAAGGTGAATACATAACGCTAGGGAGATCTCTAGCCTGGTCTTTAACCGAGAGCGGCGTCCGAAAAGCAGTGAAGCACAAACAACGTAGTTTAGCTTTAGCTGCGTAGAGCTTTACAGATTTAACAAGGTCTTGTTTGTTGCCGTTTCTCACCTGGTCTGAAATGTTTAAAACCCCCATTCTCCCAGCGTCAGTCAGGACGAAACTCCTTCATCGGGGCAGACGGTGAAATCTGTGTTAAATCGCTGTTAAAGAGGGAAAAGAAGAAGAGAGAAAAAGACAGAAACGCCAGAGAGAATAAACCCGTAATGGCTCCCAGTGCCGCTGCTGCTGCTTTATTATTGTAGCGGAGCTGAAGGCGGCGGTTTGTGTTACTGCCCTCTACAGTCAGGAGCCTCTCCACGTTTCACACATTAACGGCCAGAATAGCACTCATACTTCATACAATACAACTAATAGTTTATAAAATATCACTCATACATAATGCAGCGCCACGGATAATGTATATTATTCAAGCTTCATATTAATATTGAGACTACACTTACAGTAAATATATACACTGTATATCACTTTATAGTATTCTGGAAAATACATGTTAATTAGGTGGACGACTACTGACGTGCAGACTGACCAATTAAATGTTTACAGAGAAGGTTATCGACCAATAACGGTAGCTCTACAGACAGACCGTCCAAGAAGATTTTAGACTACTTCACCACGCCCCCTTCTTACTCAAGCGAACCAATCGGAGTAGGGAAGGGCGGGACTAGTTTGTGAACGAAACGCTTCTCAAAGTTTTATGTAAGCTCTAGAAAAACAAAATGCCGGACGTTTGTAAAATTCCGCCCGGACATTTTTTTAAGTCTAAAAAAGAGGATATGTCCGGGTAAAAGAGGACGACCCTATGTTAATTTCATAAAGTTTACTGCTCCACATTTTCATTTAATGTTCCACAATTCTCTGTTGTTCAATGTTCAAAGGGTGTTGAGATTAATTGTCGTGTGTGTCACAAACCACGTTTACACAAAATAGAATAATGCTAAGCAATAATATAAAAAGCAAAGAACAAGGATATAAAATAATTTTGTAACAAAAAAAGTCCAAAAATAATGTCAAAGTTTAATTTAATAATAGAAAGTATATTACTCTTATGTGCATTTTTAAATTTGCACTGCTAAACCGCACTGACTTGTACTGGTACTGTGTGTAATGAAAATAAATCCATAGTTCTAATCAGGTCATATTATTTCGTTTCGTTCCCTAGACAGTCGTTCACTATATAGGGAACAAGGGGACAATTTGAGACCTGAAGACTGAAAATAATCAACAGATGTACACAGACGGCTAGGGCTAAAGCCGATTTATCTGCAGTGGGAACCCTGTTTACTTTAGGCTTTTTGTTTTTAGATTACCTTCACACCAATGTAGTAAATAATAGATTTGTTTGTTACCCCACGAACTAACGGAAGCTCTGTTTGGTCAATTTCAAAATAAAAGGCCGAGCTCATGACAACAACAATCCACGATATTCATATCACTTTAAAAGCAACGTATTACTATCTCCAAAGTACACAACATAAATGTTAAATTAATGGCTACTGGACCCAAACAGAACACAAAATGTCTGACTAGTCGGACAGTGAATATTTCACAGCAGCGCATATGGATACGGCCTTGGGACTTTTATTTTGATGTGTAAACTTGTTCTTGTCATGCCTTATGTGACGAAGACGGACGTTTATGTGGTGTAGTTGAGGGTCAGTTTTGCTCAAATAAACAGGTAAATTGTTGAGAAAATGACCGCACAACAAGCCAAGAATCTCAGCTCCGTGCCCATAGACGCCTTCAGCAAAATACGAATTACATCGACGTGGACTTTCCTACAGTCTGTAAGAGCACATTTCCCTGCTTTAGGGCTGTTTATGTTAACTATGGTTAACAGGCAGTTAACACCCTGTAACAGGAAATGGTTTATTTAAATGTTGTCTCAATATGTTACAGTAAAAGTATCATCATATTTCTGACCTTATCTCTGTCCAGGTGGATTGGTCCGAGCCGTGGCTCATTGGTCTGCTGCTCTTCCATCTCCTGTGTTTTTCTTTCACTCTTTTCACGTGTAAACATTACAGACTTCAGATATTCCACTTTCTCACAATGGGTACGGATTTATAGCTGTTTATTACATAGTTGTATGCTTTATGTGTTTTATACACTGTACACAGGGCCCTGAAGGGGTGAGGAAGAAAATCAAGGAATGATCACTATAAATTAAATTGCACACAATTGAAAGAAAACAACACAATAATGGGACTATATTAGGAAATTTTGGCTACAAATTAAGAAAACATGCAACGTATGTGAATTATTCCCCTTTTATTATTGTTCCCAGCTTCTTAAGGGCCCTGTCATGTCTGATGGTGAATATTTTCTGTCCTCAGTCGTCATGGTGTACAGTGCTGAGTACCTGAATGAAGTGGCAGCAATGAACTGGAGGTAAACAAAGTTTCCCGGGTTATTTTTTTATCGTTATCAGAAGAATATTGTTTTTGAGCAGAATATTTTCTCGATTTCAGATCATTTTCGAAGTTCCAGTACTTTGACTCCAAGGGAATGTTCATCTCATTGGTGTATTCCGTGCCCCTCCTTTTCAACACTATCATCATTGTGGTACGATGTTCTGAACGCCCCTCTACGTTTTTAAATTGTAGATACACTCACCAATCCGATGTGAACACTTGCTTACACAGACATTCTCTTGTGCCCACATGGTTTGTACAATGTCTGTAACAAAGCAACACTTGGTAGTACTCTTACCTCTGAATTACAGCTTCCTAATCATTGTGACGCTCCACTGACCTGTAACAGGGAGAACAATGCCTCTATCTTTGCTACTGTGGGATCAGCACTGCAGAAACTGCACTATGTAACATTAGGAGGAGGGTAGGGTACAAGGTCATGATTAGAACATGAAGTAATTTTGGACTCTTCGTCATTAAATTCTAACACAATACAGTGGTTAACAGGTATAACGCTCAGGATTCCTGTTACAAACTGAACGCTCTGTGTTTGACCGATGTGTTTCAGGCCGTGTGGGTGAAGAGGACCATCTCAACCATGACAGAGCTGAAGACGCTACAGTTAAAGAGAAAAGTAGCCAGAGAGAACGCAAAGAAAAACAAGTAGATGGAGACTAGGATGGTAATACTATGGACTTTGGGAATACAGCCACAGTGCTTGTCCCTATTTCTTCGGTTTGGAACGGTGAAGGGGACCAATTTAAGAGTGGATAAAGAACTTCAGCACGGCTCAGCAGAAACAGTGGTGACATTATGGTGACTGAAGAAAGCTAATGGATCTTTAGGGGTCTTGTGGAAAGATGTCCATCATCACAATGATCGTATAAGAAGCCAAATTGTACATAAGCCTGTGGTCGCTGTAGAATGTGTCTGGTGTAGTCACCCATGGCAGTAGCTTTAATGGAATAACACAACATCAACCACCACTGTTTGTTTTTCTTATTCAGATTCTGTCACCCTTTTCATGTGCACGGAAAGTTGAAACTGTGTGTTTGTCTTAATAAATAGAAAGTATTGTTTTATGATTAATAAGCAATGTGTATTTTATTTTTTAAACATACTGTTGTCACTAAGGCTTCTAGTTATTAGTTAAATGTTTAATATTTTCTATTAGAAATGGTATTGACAGCCCCTATGTTTGTAGGAGAGGCAGGTGAGCGTCTACTCTCTGCTTCCAGAAGAGGGCGGTAATAGATCAATGTTTCATAGGATCTGCTTTATTTCAGTGGCCAGTGTGAGGCTGTGGACCCCACACTGTATCTTTACAAGCATTAATATATGATGTGTGTTTAGAGAGATAGTCCCTGAATGCGTTTAAACAAACAGTAAAAGATTTTATATTTTAGAAAGGGACTGAGATTGGGTCAGGAGGTCTTGCAAGCATTGATAGTTAAATAAATAAATAAAACAGTGGACAGGCTGCTATACTCTCTAGTAGGGCTGGAAGATAGGGTCAAAGTTTATATCACAATATATTTCAATATTTATATTAACAATATGAAAGCCACAAAATATCTACCAAGAACAAACAAAAAAAATTACGACATCAACATCAAACATAAATACTGTGGCTTTGTCAGTATTATCCATCTATCCGTCCATTATCTGTAAGCGCTTATCCAATTCAGGGTCATGGTGGGTCTAGAGCCTACCTGGAATCATTGGGCGCAAGGCAGGAATACACCCTGGAGGGGGCGCCAGTCCTTCACAGGGTAACACACACACTCACACTTTCACTCACACCTACGGACACTTTTGAGTCGCCAATCCGCCTACCAACGTGTGTTTTTGGATTGTGGGAGGAAACCGGAGCACCCGGAGGAAACCCACGCATACACAGGGAGAACACACCACGCTCCTCACAGACAGTCACCCGGAGGAAACCCACGCATACACAGGGAGAACACACCACGCTCCTCACAGACAGTCACCCAGAGGAAACCCACGCATACACAGGGAGAACACACCACGCTCCTCACAGACAGTCACCCAGAGGAAACCCACGCAGACACAGGGAGAACACACCACACTCCTCACAGACAGTCACCCGGAGGAAACCCACGCAGACACAGAGAGAACACACCACACTCCTCACAGACAGTCACCTGGAGGAAATCCATGCGGACACAGAGAGAACACACCACACTCCTCACAGACAGTCACCCGGAGGAAACCCACGCAGACACAGAGAGAACACACCATACTCCTCACAGACAGTCACCCGGAGGAAACCCATGCAGACACAGAGAGAACACACCATACTCCTCACAGACAGTCACCCGGAGGAAACCCATGCGGAAACAGAGAGAACACACCACACTCCTCACAGTCACCCAGAGGAAACCCACGCAGACACAGGGAGAACACACCACAGTCCTCACAGACAGTCACCCGGAGGAAACCCATGCGGACACAGAGAGAACACACCACACTCCTCACAGACAGTCACTTTATTTTTAAACTCAATTTTGAATTGTAATAATTGTCAGTGACAGATGCTGTAAATAGAGTATATTGAAAATGAGTTTAAAAATCATGTCACAGTTATTTAAAAAAAAATATTGTGATATATACAGATATTGAATTACTGTCCAGCCCTAGTCTGTAGTACAACGATCTGTTTTCTTGACTCTTTTTTTTTAAATGTATATACTTGCAGTCTTACACTAAGAAGCGTCACAAATATAACCCAGACCTGACTATTGTTTTCTGATAATCTTTGATAGACATCTGACATTGGTTTCTTTCCCAGACCTTTCCTCAGTCTGATACAAATTCTTTGTTTGAATCACAATTCCCAGAACTATTATATACAGGCCCAGAGGCTGATGGAGTCTTGGTTCCTCTCTAAGTTTTTCCCCTGTGCTCTTATAATCGCTAAGTGGATGTTTTGTCTGACTCCGTGGAGCTCCTGCTGAGTGAAATCTCTCATATAGTATATGTATTGTGTTTTGAAATAACAACAGGTTGGGAATAGGGCCTAATAAGTTTTTATGCCTACCTTTGGTTTCCTGTTACAAGCCCATAGCATGTCCTCTGTTCCTCAGCCCTATCTCTTAGTCCTGTCTCGGTTCATCAAAAAAAGGAGGCTCTGGCCTTTTAGCTTCAAGCAGCCACCGCCTAGAACTCCAGTCCACGTTCTGAGTTCTCTCCACTCCCATGGTCAATCATGCACCATCTCAGTGCTGCAGTGTGGTGTGTGTTGTGCTGGCGCGAGTGGATCAGACACAGCAGTCCAGCTGGAGTTTTTAAAACCCTCAGTGTCACTGCTGAATTGAGAATAGCCCACCAACCAAACATATTCATCTGAAAGCGTCTGGTGATCCCTTTGATAAAGGACTAGAGGACAACCAACACAAACCTACAAGCAACGGTCTCTGACTTTAAATCTACAAGGTCAACCAACAATGTGTGTCTAACAGAGTGGGCAGTGAGTGGGCAGTGTTTAAAACGTCCAGCAGCATTGCTGTGTCTGATTGTCAGGTCGTATTAAAGGTCTTCATTGTTGATACATGATTCCAAAGAAGCGTTCCCATGCTCCACAGCCTCCAGGCTTGTGTGTGTTTCCTCCAGAGACCAATGCTTTTGTATGGTAATGGCTGTGCATGGACAATAGACTGTGTGTCAGCAATGTATGCCTCTTAAAGGAACACTACATAATGTTTTTACCTTAAAATTACTTGGATTTTATTGTGATTCTCCACTGAGCTGTAATAGGGTGAACAGAGTCCTGGTTGTTGCTATTCTAGGCTCAGCACTGCAGAAACTGCACTATGTAATACTTGAAGTAAGGTATGGACCCCTCCCCCCTCCCGCGCACACACCCACACACACACATACTTTCCATTGATATCTATGAAGTGCTGTAAAAATGAATTACAGCGAGGAAGCCCCAGGAGCAAGAAAACCCAAATCTTACCTAGTGTTAATAAATATCAGTTGAAGATACGCACAAGTCAACCCCCCTGAGCATGATGTTAAACGAAGCAGAGTATCAGCCTAACAATGATTTTCTCAGGCTTCATAGGCAAAAACACTACTCTAATCCAACCATGATGTGTGGGAGGAATTGATGATTTCCATTTAAAGAGGATAAGATGTTTAGCCAGGAGAATACCAAAAGCAATAAAGTCCAGCTTGTGTTTAGGGATCGAGTTATGTTCAGGAAAAACACCTATAATAGCAATTGTATCAAAAATATCCAACCAATAGCGCAAGCAAGGAGCAAGGGCATGAAGAGGATGACTCCATTTGTAGCCAAGAAGGTGGGGGGCAGTAGATTCCTCTAAGCTAATCCTATACCGGAGCTCAGGAGTAAACATACCAAACCTTACTTACAATTTCTTTTGAAGGAATACAGTGTAAGGGTTGGCATTTGTCTCCTGAGTGTAATTCATGTTTATGTTACTGTCATGAAATAAACCCTCACACCCATCTATCTCTCTCTCAATCACAAACACAGAGGGATATTAACATCGATCGCGAACGGCTCTCAGGGCTTCAGCTGATTTTGAGCTAGGGGAATGTGTGTAATCAAATAAAATGTTAACTACATGATAAAATCTATATAATCGCTCATAATATACACTGGACCGTGTTTTTACAACTATAAATTTTAACAAAGTGGTCGTACTCTAGACACAATAACCACACAGCAACCGACAGAAAAATGCTTATTACCAGAATCGATGTCTAATGCTAAAAAGTGAGCTAATCCGGCTAAAGTTAATAGCTGCTACCACTGGCCCTCGTTCAGCACCAACTCTTAAAAACCTGATTATAACACTGTCCTCAACAAAGCTTGGGTACCACCAACACAAAGTGTAAAGCACTTATTACCAGAATCAATGTTTAATGCTAAAAAGTGAGCTAATCTGGCTAAAGCTAGCAGCCACAAACCCTGGCTCACTGCTCAGTAACTCTCAAAAACCTGATTATAACACTTTCTTAAACACATTATATCACTAACACAACTAACACAGCAACACATGAAGGAAGTTACAATGCTAGTTACTAACAAGAATTGTCCTCATGTCTGTTTTAGTTCAGTCTACACTATAAATTCAGTCCAGTATTAACTCTCGTACTGCCGCTTTTTCACTATATCAATATAATGTCCGTACTGGTAATACAGAGCTAGATTGTTCTTGTAGCTAGGTAGACATCTGTGAGATTTGTGCCATAAACATTACAAATTTCTTGCTATAGCCCTTCAGTCCTCCGAGATTTAGAAGTTGCTTAATCCAGTAAACCAGCAGTGGACCCGGTATAGCAGCCTAAGAGTCTCTATTCTCTATACTACTTTAAGGGGATTGTTTGAACATCTTTGGCCTCATACATTTTTATAAAATATAAAAACAAAAAAAAAATATATGAATATAAAAATAAACATAAAATAAAAAATCCTGTGGATGTTGTTTTGGAACTGTATCTTTGGACAACAGCAGTTTAAATGATGCAAAGCTCATGTGTAATCATTCCTGGAGATGTCAGCTCCAGTGCTAACAGCCATGTTTGGGCACCCCAGGGTCTTACAGGCATGGCTTTAAAGTCAAGAAGTTGTAAGAAACAGCTGGGCCTGGGCCCAGCACCTTTCTTGTGGTGTACTGACTGTGATGGACACTGGCTCTCGAAGTGCCAGAAGGAGCTCTGGGGACAGTATTTTGAGCAGGTGTGCTTCAGATCTACACAGTTTAGAATGTGTTGAGGACACTTTTCAGAAAAACACGAGATGGAAAACAATTTCAGGTGACCTCTAATTTTATTTTTAACAAATCCTCCAAAAAGCACAGCTCCTATAATTCCTTTATTGCAAATGGGTCTACAATGGGCTCCCAAGTGGTGCAAATGTCTAAGAGCGTCTCAGCCATTCATGGCCAGGAGTTCAAGACAGTACAGTTGGCCTACAGGTGGGTAAGCCAGCTTCCTTCCCCCATCACTCAATCCTATGCTAGCCTGCATGGGTCTCTGTAACTTAAAATAGCAGAACTGGATGTTTTAATAGCTCTCCTTCAAATATGTTAAGCTTGAGTCAGCAAATAAACATTAATTGTGCAACAAAATGTTCCAATTTTAAAATTAGTTTCATATTATTTTTTCAAGGACTACATGGGGAGAGAACAAATTTGGCTTGTTTAGCCATCGAGAATGAAGTCATGTGTCTCTCTTGCTCTGTTTCTCTATTTAATTCCTGTGTAACTTGGCTCCCCAATCCTCCACAGCTGCAGATCACTCTGTTTTGAAAGCTTTAGACTGGAGCATATACATCATCTGCAAACCATCCTCCTTACAAACTCCTGGCAAACACACGTACCTTGTAGCTCATGCACAACAACACAGAGCCAGTGAAGGCCTCTGTCCGTCTCTTGCCGTTTTCTGTTGCCTCTGTAAAGGCTTTGGACATCCCAGAGTAATGATAGGTTGCTTCAGAAAACATGGAGCTCCCTTAAAGAGCTAAAGGATAATGGCTAATAACAGTAATGACTTAGTTATCTGTGCCAGGGAATTCTGCATTGTTCAGTGTACGTCTGGGTGGGAAATGCGGGCCTATTTATTCCTCCTGTCAGTCTAACAGTCTGGGTATTTCTTTAGGTTCCGTTGTTCCGATTTTTGGGGCCAGCTATTATCTGGTAATGGCACAAACATGAAAAACAGACCACTGAATTTGGCTATTACAAGCTAATGCACACAGTTATGGCAGTTATGTTGCTTTGGCAGATGTAGTCTACTGTTAAAGCAGGTGGTGTAAGTATATCCATGGGTTGCAGTCACATGACTTTTTTTGGTGTGTGCACCATATTTGCAACTGATTGTCTGGTTTCAGAGCGCAGCATTAATGTAAATACATGGGCAGCTCATCTTAGCACTGAAGAGGGTCTCACAACACTCACAGAAGCCCACCACCTCTTTGTGTCAGGGGGTTAAATAAGAGACAATGACGGTTATCCTCTGTTAGCCACATTAGCATTTTTTTTTTGTCATAGGATCTAAAGGAAAACTTAGAATGTTTGACTCTAATGCCTTTCCCTGCTCTTGTGACTGAATCTGTGAGTTATTCATACACAGATTACACACAAGCTTCAGTAATCGTGTTATTTCACATGTGTTTTGTTTTTGCATGTAAGTGACTACAGATCCAACCCCATAATTGTTACACTCTATCTTCCTTTACAGGGTGAATAATCTGATCCCGCCGTCCCTGCGCTCTGAGACTATAACTGATTTTTTGGAGGATAATGTTTATTGCGACTCTCTAACTAAATTGTGTCTCTGATATGGCTTAAAGGTGAATAAAGAAGTTCTGCTGATCACTGAGGGATTTTTCCACACTGCAACGAAGCCAAGTCTGAATCCCTACTGTCTCTCTCTACACAGCCCATAGGGCACAGTGTCAGTCGTAAAACAATGGTTTCTGCCCTCAGGTGTGTATGCTGTATGCAGAATTATTTTTAGTCAGCTATAGCTTTAACGTTTCTTGTCAGCAGGTAGTGTCGCAGTCACACAGCTCCAGGGGCCTGGAGGTTGTGGGTTCGATTCCCACTCCGGGTGACTGTCTGTGAGGAGTGTGGTGTGTTCTCCCTGTGTCCGCGTGGGTTTCCTCCGGGTGACTGTCTGTGAGGAGTGTGGTGTGTTCTCCCTGTGTCCGCGTGGGTTTCCTCCGGGCGACTGTCTGTGAGGAGTGTGGTGTGTTCTCCCTGTGTCCGCGTGGGTTTCCTCCGGGTGACTGTCTGTGAGGAGTGTGGTGTGTTCTCTCTGTGTCTGCGTGGGTTTCCTCCGGGTGACTGTCTGTGAGGAGTGTGGCGTGTTCTCCCTGTGTCTGCGTGGGTTTCCTCCAGGTGCTCCAGTTTCCTCCCACAGTCCAAAAACACACGTTGCAGGTGGATTGGCGACTCAAAAGTGTCCGTAGGTGTGAGTGTGTCTGTGTTGCCCTGTGAAGGACTGGCGCCCCCTCCAGGGTGTATTCCCGCCTTGCGCCCAATGATTCCAGGTAGGCTCTGGACCCACCGCGACCCTGAATTGGATAAGCGGTTACAGATAATGAATGAATGAATGTTTCGTGTTAAAATGTCAGATGAGTACGGGTTGTTACTGCAGCAATAAGGGGACACACTCCTTATGAACATCCTTCATTGCAAATGTTGAAAGGAAACAACATCTGCACAATATGACAAACTGACCTTGTGGTGGCTATTTTAATAGATCCAGTACTTTACGGAAATGAAAATGCGACACAACGCTCGACAACTGGTGCTGCCTGTTTTACATTAACTATAATGAAGATATGTCAACAGAAAATGAAACACAGTATGTGATTTTAAGCTGTGGGAGTCTCGAATGCTAGCTCAAAATATTTACAGAAGCAGAGAAAACTTGGGATGAGCCCATTGTTGCCACCTTTGTTGACAAGTCATGAGATATAACAAAGAGTAGAGTTTACTAGTTCAGTTATTTCTCTGAGTAAAAGAACGGAGTAATCTCACCTGTCTCTTCTCCTAAGTCTCACACTGGGCTCAGATTTGCTGAGACAAGCTAAACCCTCATCTATTTCTCTCCGGTCGCTGATGTTTTCTTTTTCTCTAAAGCTATTTCTCTTAATGAATTTCAGGAGAATCTCAACTAAGTCTTCTGTTGTTCTCCTGAGACTTCTAAGACTTTCTCTCTTTCCCACCCTCCACATACTATATTCAAAATCTAGCACAGTTTAAACAGACATTACAAAGCATTCAGCACATCTCTTTCTCTCTCTCTCACTCCATATGTGTTCCAGCTAACATGCTTTACTGTAAGTGTATTGATCGCCCGTCTCTGTGCACTGATACCACATGAACAGTTGCTCAGGAACGACAGGCTCTCTCCCACTTCCCAGCATCCTTGGCACTTCTGCCTAGTCATGTGACCAGAAGGCCCATTTTTTCCCAGCACAGAACAAAGTGTACTAGACTGATCCCAGAGGAGTAACAAGAGTAGCCACACACACACACACACACACACACAGCTGATAAGTGAGAAGACGTCCATTAGTAATTCCTCGAAAGCAAAATCAACATCTGACGTCGTCTACATCGATTTGCCAAGTTCACTGTAAATGAGCTCTCAAGGATTGTTAGGTAGCACAGGTCGAACCTATATGATGTAATTGCTTATGTTTATGTGAGCTTGGGGCCTTTGACCTGAATATTATGAAGTACACTTCACGTCCCTGGGTCCAGTTAGCACTCACCCGACTCTAACAGGAATCACACTTCAGCTGGAAGCTTATCGGAATGTAAGGAATGTGTTCATTTACAGGAAGCACAGTCATCATTAGGAAAAAATGTTATGTTTCCTACTCCTTGGGACATCATAAACTGTCACATTGCAAAGATCGCTGTACAATCAATAACTTGATGATCATTTTAGACAGGAAAGAAATCGGCACTTTGTTCCAGAGATGACTCCACAGGTCCAAAAATGGTGCAGCCCTTCCATTCATCCTCATGAGGGCCATTGTGCATCTGGTAACCATTAATTTCTAAATGTGTGCAAAATTAAACATCAAATAAATTAATTTGCAATTTTTCCACAATAAAACTCTTTTTGCAATAAAATATATAATAATTAAAATATAATGAAATATGGATGAATAAATGTCAAAGTGGGCAGCATGGTGGAGCAGTCACACAGCTCCTGGGGACTGGAGGTTGTGGGTTCGATTCCTGCTCCGGGTGACTGTCTGTGAGAAGTGTGGTGTGTTCTCTCTGTGTCCGCGTGGGTTTCCTCCGGGTGACTGTCTGTGAGGAGTGTGGTGTGTTCTCCCTGTGTCTGCGTGGGTTTCCTCCGGGTGACTGTCTGTGAGGAGTGTGGTGTGTTCTCCCTGTGTCTGCGTGGGTTTCCTCCAGGTGACTGTCTGTGAGGAGTGTGGTGTGTTCTCCCTGTGTCTGTGTGGGTTTCCTCCGGGTGACTGTCTGTGAGGAGTGTGGTGTGTTCTCCCTGTGTCCGCGTGGGTTTCCTCCGGGTGACTGTCTGTAAGGTGTGTGGTGTATTTTCCCTGTGTCTGCGTGGGTTTCCTTCGGGTGCTCTGGTTTCCTCCCACAGTCCAAAAACACACGTTGGTAGGTGGATTGGCGACTCAAAAGTGTCCGTAGGTGTGAGTGTGTGTCTGCGTTGCCCTGTGAAGGACTGGCGCCCCCTCCAGGGTGTATTCCCGCCTTGCGCCCAATGATTCCAGGTAGGCTCTGGACCCACTGCGACCCTGAACTGGAGAAGGGCTACAGATAATGAATGAATGAATGAATGTCAAAGTGGAGAGCAAAAAGGCAAAGTGTAAAATGAAAAAGAAATCAGCAGTAGGTGGAGCTTTTAACTTTCATTTTTAGATTTGACCATGAAATACCAGCATGGTATTGAAAATGAAATGATAAAAAGCTATTTAAATTTAATTCATATTTTTGTCACTGAAGACCTGTGCTTGAGTAAAAAATTAAATTTGTCATGAAATCCACACATACTTTAGCAAAATCAAAACAAAAATGTATTGCATTTTAATGTAATTGTTATATTTTTGGCTGGTTTTGCCTCCCATAGGTCTGGAGCCTACCTGGAATTATTGGGCAAAATGCAAGAAAAGTCCATTATAAGGCATCACACCCTCATCCAGTCGCTCACCTTCCAGCATGTTTTTGGATGTTGGAAGGAAACCGGAGCACCTGGAGGAAACCCTCACAGACAAGGGGAGAACACCTAATATATTGGGAAATCAAATTGGACAAAAACACAGTGTGGTGTGGCTGTACTGAGTGATTAGAACTGAAACAAGAGAGGCAGCAGGCAATCTGAGCAACTTCAAATGATCCACAGCACTTCATGTAGCTTAGGAATGTGTAACTAAATGAAACTGGATGCTGTGGAACAACCGAGTCTGTGATCAAATGCTGCCAAATGCTGAGAAGCATCTAAAGGTTTATAGGGCACTATAACAGTGGTGCTGCACTCTACTACATCCACTATCTCTGGGTTGTGCTGGAGTGATGTTTATCCTCCAGCACTGATGGTTTTCATGTGGCTGAAAGCCATCAAAGCCTCATAGCAATGTTCCACCAGCTATTGTAAATAGCTCACACGTCTCCTCAAGCTTTCATGGAGATTATACCTACCATTTTGTCTCCTGAGGCTTTACAGACCAACCTATGGGCCTTACTCTGGGAAGCCTTTGTAGCACAGTAACAGCAGTTAATGCAACAAAGAGGGACAACCATGCAACTTGTCGTTCCCCTTGGCTTCCAAAGCACGTTTTGGAGCAGGTGTCCTGAATGTTTGACC
>NC_089804.1:54215065-54227565 GCF_029633855.1 Hoplias malabaricus
AAACATTTAACATAACATTTTTAAGGTGGAGACATTTTAAGGTTAGGGTTGGGGTCCGGTGAAGATAAGAAGTGTAGCCAAGTTAAAGGCAATGTCTATGATTGTGGGGAAAGCTGTTCTGTTTACTTTCAGAAGCTCTGCGTCTTTTAAGAAGGAACTATATGTTTGGGGAACAAAAGCAAAAAAAGATTTATGCAGTTAACATGCTCCCGAATTTAGAGTAAATTCAATGTACAGCAAAAATAAGTGAAAATTACCCACCAGGGCTAGCAACAGCAGATATGCGCCTCCATGCCTTTACTGAGAGTCCCTGTAAATCCACAACACACAAGACAAAATATATGTTAATGTCTTTTCCACATTAAAAGATGGAATGTCTTTCATAAGCTTTAGGCTGTGTTCAGACTAAATCTAGAAAAGCCGAAACGATTCTGTGCACTTACGTTAGCTTAGTGCTAACATACTACTACAATCCCATAGGGGTGCTAGCAGAAATTAGCAATTTTGTAAGGGTGTTTTTTTCTCCACTGTAGTGAAAGCGTAGTTCTAAAAGTCATGGTTTACTCTAAACGTTACGCCTGAAATTGAATCTAAACTGGATTTAAACTGGAAACTGGATAAATGGTTACAGATAATGAATGAATGAATGTATACGCATTTCTTCTCAAGTTATCATGTTAGCATGTATATATATATATATGTGTGTGTGTGTGTGTGTGTGTGTGTGTTTGTATGTGTATGTGTGTGGTGTAGCATAATGTAATGTGAATACTGTTTGATGACATGTCTCTATTTAGAGCTCTGGCAGCTTCACTGACTTCAGCTTATTCACTGTCAGCAGAGGATATCCATGAATTAAAAACATGCGTGAACTCAGCTCACTCAGTGATAGCCACACACACACACACACACACACACACACACACACACACACATCAGATGTCCATCAGAACTCACAAATCAGAACCAGAACCTTTGAAGAGCTTCAGCTCATTCTAATTAAACTCTCACCACAGTTCATATTGCAAAACCACAGTCCTCTACCGGTCGTGTAAGACAGGCTTTACTTCATGATTTATGTCTTCATGATGTTTTCAAATGCAAATGCATGAAGTGCTGCGATTGCAGTAATTCTAATTTCCAAAACAGGTGTAGCTAGGACTCGGTTGTCTCTCGGTCAGTGAAACGTTGACCGAGAGTGAAAACCCTGTGTTGAGCTGTTAGCGAGCAATAAGGTGTTCATGGAGAAGAATGAGAAACTATTCATTTCACACACGAAAAGTACAGCAGCATGTGCTCCTGAGTGGCTAGATGTCTAATCTTTGATTGTATCAGTCATTAGTCATCGCCAGTTCCACAGTGATAGGCGCCTGTTTTTCAAACTGCTGCTGACACAATTGGCAATGGACAGTTCAACATTCTGGAGGAGAGCCCTAACTCTCCAGATCTGCCAAATACTTTTTCTAGTCTCTGCTGGCTGGCACTGTAATGGTGTGAAGAGAGGAAAGTGGGGGTCATCATGTCCACTGTTACATTCCTTGGTTGTTTGTCTGTTTTGTTTTGTTTTTTTGGTTTTTATTTGAATATTTCCTTTTCCTTTTCTTTGCTCTTCCTGTTAATTAGGTACTGTCATCCAGTGTTTTGGATTGGTCGGTGCTTACCAGGGACCTTGGCCTGTGATTGGCTGCTTGTGGACATGCAGGTGTCTTTCTGGGTATGAGCCCTGTGATGGAGAGGGCTAGAGCTGGCTCTGTATGTTAATGCCAACAGCCAGATGTTGTAGGTTGTTTGTTTAGTTAAAAATGAACTAGCAAATTGTTTTGTGTCTTTAGTTAAGAAAATGCTCCCACTAGAATTAGCTCTGTACTCTGTGGTTTACTGTGAAATGCTTGATTGAATTAATTTGACTACAGTTTCTCGGCTTGTTACTGTGTATACACAAGTTATTCAGTGCCATGTAGTGGTCTTATGTAGGAGTGGAAGCTATTTCATTTACTTCTGTTTGGATTAGTTAACCAGGTGACTGTTTGTGAGGAGTGTGGCGTGTTCTCCCTGTGTCTGCGTGGGTTTCCTCCAGGTGACTGTCTGTGAGGAGTGGGGTGTTTTCTCCCTGTGTCTGCGTGGGTTTCCTCCGGGTGAATATCTGTCAAGAGTGTGGTGTGTTCTCCCTGTGTCTGCGTGGGTTTCCTCCGGGTGACTGTCTGTGAGGAGTGTGGTGTGTTCTCTCTGTGTCCACGTGGGTTTCCTCCGGGTGACTGTCTGTTAGGAGTGTGGTGTGTTCTCCCTGTGTCTGCGTGGGTTTCCTCCAGGTGACTGTCTGTGAGGAGTGTGGTGTGTTCTCCCTGTGTCTGTGTGGGTTTCCTCCGGGTGCTCCGGTTTCCTCCCACGGTCCAAAAACACACATTTGTAGGTGGATTGGCGACTCAAAAAGTGTCCGTAGGTGTGAGTGTGTGAATGAATGTGTGAGTGTGTGTGTGTGTTGCCCTGTGAAGGACTGGCGCCCCCTCCAGGGTGTATTCCCGCCTTGCGCCCAATGATTCCAGGTAGGCTCTGGACCCACCGTGACCCTGAACTGGATAAGCGCTTACAGATAATGGATGGATGGATGGATAGATTAGTTAAGGAGTCAGGCAAGCTGTGTATTTTTTATCCTTTTTTTTGGTTAGTATATTAGGTTATCGATTTCTAAGTTAGGAGGTTATGTTTGTTATTTTGGCATGGCAAAAGATACATAAAGGACTTTTAAAATGATTATGGTCTTTGGTTTCATCTCTATCTTAGGACTAGTCTGGTCATAAATCCACCAAGACAGCAAGGCCAAACATATTCTCTTGGACTCTGAACCACGGAGGCATCAAAAGCGATTGATTGAACTGGCTCCCAATGATAGGTCCAAAACTTGGGAGCCCCCAAAGGTATATATCGAACTCAGTAGGTCCGAGATGGTCATGAAGGGGCCAGGGGCCAACCCAGAATCATTCAGCTCAAGGCAGGAACACACCTTGGGCGCCAGTCCATCAGAGTGCATCACGCACACATGCATTCAATCAATCGCACACCCTTTGGACAGTTTCACACATTCACACCTGCGGACGATGACACACACACAAACACACACACTCCATCACCAACACCTGTTGTCACTTATAGAGACAAATCAATTATTAATTCTCTTTGAAAGGGAGTCCACCCACTGACCACAGCACAAATTTGATTGACATTTTCTTCCTCACTATCATCATCAGCCTCACCTTCACTAGCAATAAAGCAACCACTGCTGTGGCCAAAATGATTGACTGTCCTCATGATTATCATAATCATCACCAGGGTGGGGTAGTTATAGAGAGTAGCACTCATTCACTGAGTTAAATGTGATTATACTGGAGGATATGCATGGAAGTGTGTGTTTGATTGTGCTGGTGTGTGGGAATACTAGAAAACAGATGCTGGCTTGTGTGCTGTATGCATCTTGTCCCTTCTTGTCCCAATTCAGCCTTTCATTGTGTGATACAGAAAACATTAATATGTTAGCTTAGACACACACACACATACACAGTGGTTACTGAAAAGCAGCTTTAATGGTGCTAAAGTAATAGTGTGTCCAGTGATTTAAACTGAAAACTTGACTGGGCTTCAGGAATTTACAATTCCACTCTCACCATTGTATTTTCAAAAGATACTTTCTGAAAAACACTATCCTTTTTATGACCCACTAGCCTCTTTATTAGAAACATCAACCTTATTCAGGGTGAGTGATGTCACGCCCACGCCCTCGTCCCGTCTGGTCTGTTTTCTCCGCACATGGCTTTGTTTTGTTTATGTTCATGTCCCGCCTTTGTTCCGCCTCCTCGTCTTTACCCTTGTTATCCGTTTCAGGTGTTTCTTGTTTGTTGTGTTATTTAAGTCCCCTTCCCTCACTTCCTGTTGTCGTTCATTGTTCCTTGTTTCGTTGCCCGTGTTGTTCTTTGGATTGTTCCTTGTTTCGTTTGCCATGTTCAAGCCGTGTTGTTCTTCGTAGTGTCCTTCGTAGTGTTCCTTGTTCCGTTAGCTCTGTTCTTCGTAGTGTTCTTAATATGGTTCTTCGTTTCTCTTGCTCGTTTCATGCCCCAGTCGTGTTGTGTTTGTTTCGTTAAGTTTTGTTAAATAAAGTCTGTGTTCTTAGCGTTTGCGTCCGCCCTCCGTCAGTCCGCACCCCTCATCCCTAACAAGTGAAAAGTCACAGTGTACCCTTTTATTTCTTCGATATGATACATGACCACCTTTCCATTATAAACATGCCCTTGATCCAATATGGAGGCTTTCAAGATGGCGGCCATGTTCTGGATATAGGCTAAAGGTTAGGCCCCTCACACATTATTTGCTGGGACATTCAAATAAAAGGGTGTCCTACGACTTTTGATCCACACTGTACTTCCACTCACTGACTGATTTATTATAAATACCTACCTTGAATTTCTACCCACTGGCAACATTATTATAAGCCTCCACTATATATTTTCACCCTCTGGACATTTTACTCACAACCAAAACCTATCCATTGTGTAGCCTTTTGGTCAGAAACAGACTACAGATGAAGGGCTAGAGAGTAACTAACACAACAGATCATCAACAGTCTGCCGGGTGTACAAGGTAGGGTTTCCAATAAACTGGCCAATGTATGTACAAATCAAAATTATTATGCAAAACATTGCTTGCGCATTAAGTTAATTGAAACTGATTATTTTCAAGCACATAGACAGGTCTTTAAAAGTGAAAAGACTTCCTAAAACATCTGAGGTGAATTGTTAGAGGGATTGCCATGGCAACGAAATAGACTGCTATTAAGGCCTAACAGGAAAAAATGGGCCCTATCTGGATAACCCCCGAAACAAGATCATATCGAGTCTACAGACACCTAACACACAGACACATCTCTCTCTGTTCCCCCCGTATTGTCAGACTGTTCCAGAAGATAATGAATAATGTCAGATTGTCAGACGTACTCTCACTATTTCTGACTCCACTTTCCACTTTAAAGGATTAATGAAGTGAAGTGTGAATAAGGCTTGGCGGCGGGTGGATGGATGGATGGATCAGGGCAGATAACAGATTGGTCAGTGTGGGGCAGGCTGAATCAGAGAGAAAGTGATGATGAGAGTCATGACTCATTTGAATTCCTTTCCTTTCTCTGACAACTTTGACCTACCCATCATTCCATTAGTAAGAGCCTTGGAGAAAGAAGGCATCCATGGGAGAGCTGCAAAACAAAGACGGCTATTGACTAAAAGGAAAACACGAAGGCTTATTCTTCAGCTGCCAAAACAACAATGTGATTACCCACAAAACAAGTCTTGTTACATCTGGCATAAAGCTAACACAGCATTCCCCAATAAGAACATCATATCAACAGTCAAACATGGTGGTGGCAATGTGATGGTGTTTGGATGCTTTGCTGATTTAAGGCCAGGGCAAACGATTCCACAATAAATGGAACCAGAAATTCTGCTCTCTACTCACTGCCAGAAGATCCTGCAGGAGCATGTACCATCATCTGAACATGTTCTGAAGCTCAAGTGAAGCGTGCAGTCCATACGGAAGCTGTTGTTTGAATCTTTGTGGTTCTTTAACATGGTCGCAGTTGTAATGACGTCAGAGAGAGATCTGATAGGATACGATGGTTGTTGGTTATGTATCACATTGTGTCTAGTGTGACAAACACTGGAAACCATGGGAGTAGGAGCAAATACTTTCTCTGTATTGCTTGTCTAAAGTGTTGACCAGGCTACTTCCATATTGAACAGTCACCAAAATCCTCACCTTGTGGCAGCTTGCTAAACATGATGGTGTGGTTGAAAGATAGATCAATGATCACTTTATTCTTTGATCTGTATTCCCTAATTCTTTAGAGCTAAACAAGAACCACAGCTTCTAAAAGATAAGCCATGATACTACAACCAGAGACTTTCAGATTCGTCTGCCTGGCTTTTAAAACCATCGAAGCTCAAATGTACTTCACAGCAGCTTCTGTGTATTCTTGGTTAATCTTCATGTTTCACACAGCTACATCACGGTGAAAGGCCATTTAAACAGAAACACCAGGTGGTAGATCACATTTCACCACACGTTTGATCAATACTAAGCTCTTGGGTTTAAGGTGACTCTGCAGTGTAAACCACAGTGAGGTAAGAGTCGGTGTTCGATGACACTTAGAGCACTTTCACTTTGTGTTTAATAAAATTTGTCCTACATTATTCAGTGAGACTATCCATCATTAACCAACACATGTTTCGGTCATCAAACATTTCTATTCGTCTGCTCAGAGTTAGCCACCTGGCTGTTTTGGCCCGGCCGTTTGGAATCCTCTGTTCATTCATTCTCTCCGCAGCTTTCTGTCTTTTGAAGTACCTCCCGCAACACTTCATCTCCTGGCACTTGTGTTTATTTTCTTCTTCAGCACCTACCAGCCATTTCCCAAAGATTTGGTTGCATTAAGTGCAAATAAACACAGCTAAGTGACACTGTTCTTGGTGGATCCAGAAAGAGTTCACCTGAGAGGGTTTAAGCGAAATGCCGAATTACTTATGTCATCAGTGTGTCACCTGTTCACATACTGCCCTTTCACTGACATAAATAATACCCCCAAATAATTTCTCGTATTCCTCATAAAGATATTGTGTTGAGAATATAATAGAATTTAGCTCATGCACCGCAGCAGTGCAGGTGGCACACAGCTCCTCCTTGGTTCAATCCTTGAGTCCTTGGTTCACTCCTTGGTTCAGGACACACAGTCTGTGAGGAGGAGTGTGGTGTGTTCTCCCTGTGTCTGTGTGGGTTTCCTCCGGGTGACTGTCTGTGAGGAGCGTGGTGTGTTCTCTCTGTGTCTGCGTGGGTTTCCTCAGGGTGACTGTCTGTGAGGAGTGTGGTGTGTTCTCCCTGTGTCTGCGTGGGTTTCCTCTGGGTGACTGTCTGTGAGGAGTGTGGTGTGTTCTCCCTGTGTCTGCGTGGGTTTCCTCTGGGTGACTGGAGTGTGGAGTGTGGTGTGTTCTCTCTTTGTCTGCGCGGGTTTCCTCCGGGTGACTGTCTGTGAGGAGTGTGGTGTGTTCTCCCTGTGTCCGCGTTGGTTTCCTCCGGGTGACTGTCTGTGAGGAGTGTGGTGTGTTCTCTCTGTGTCTGCGTGGGTTTTCTCCGGGTGACTGTGTGAGGAGTGTGGTGTGTTCTCCCTGTGTCCGCGTGGGTTTCCTCCGGGTGACTGTCTGTGAGGAGTGTGGTGTGTTCTCCCTGTGTCCGCGTGGGTTTCCTCCGGGGGCTCCAGTTTCCTCCCACAATCCAAACACACCTTGATAGGTGGATTGGCTATGTGAAATTGTCCATATTTGTGTGTGTAAGAGTCCTGGTGATGGACTGGTGCC
This sequence comes from Hoplias malabaricus, assembly GCF_029633855.1. NCBI lineage: Eukaryota > Metazoa > Chordata > Actinopteri > Characiformes > Erythrinidae > Hoplias > Hoplias malabaricus. Next base: position 54,222,454 of record NC_089804.1, read on the forward strand.
CTGTTCAGGATATGTTCCTGCCATGTGCCGAAAGATTCCAGGTAGGCTCCAGACCCATCATGACCCTGACAAACATGAAGAGGTTATAGATGATGAAAGAATGTGCCTCAACTGCTCCCAGAGAGGCTGCTCACTGCACCTAGTGTACTACTCTCTCTCTCGCTATCTATCTATCTATCTATCTATCTATCTATCTATCTATCTATCTATCTATCTATTCTCTCATGCCTGAATACCATTAAATACAGTATTTATGATGTATGAACTTCCCAGAAGTATAGAATATAACATTGCAACAAAATGGGACAAATTACCTAGTGAAACCCTTTTAAAATACATTTCCGAAGATTATCATTTATGTTCCTGACATCATCTAAATAAATGAATGAATGAATAAATGGATAACACCAAAAAGGTAATTTCTGCCGGTCATGTCAGGTCTCACAGTGGGGCACGGGTGAGAGTGGAAGGCCTAGTAAATAGTGACTCCGTATCAGATCTAGGCTTATCTCATGTGCTTGTCCTCCATGTGAACAGAGACCTGTTCATGCACCGATGCTAAAACTCCAATCTGGACAACTATTCTGTTTGCACAAACACTGCTGTTGCTAAGATTTGTGTCTGGCCAAAGTTCAGAAGGTTCTCAACATGACAGGAACAGTCAGTACACGCTGTCCGTCTCTGTGCATATCTGAGCGCAGGGGAATTATAGAATGTTTTGATCATGAAGTGTGGGCTGAGAGGTTCCCGCCTTTCAGTCACTGTGTTTACAGATGCTGCTGAAGCTGGGCTACTAGTGGATATATTACTAATAGGAGAGTATTCATAAATACCATGGGAGAAAAAATTGTGGACATCTTAATATCCAAGTGCTCCTCTGAAATCAAAGGTGCTGCAGTAGCAGATAACGACCTCCACAAAAAGCAACCCATCAGTAGTAGCAGCCTCTACTTTTGTAGTACTGGCAGTCAGCCACGAGAGCTTTAGTGAGGTCAGGCAGTGATGTTGGGTGATTGCTTCTGGATCACAAACCCCACCCAAACTCATCCAGTCCCACCTCTCCTCAGCCCACAGTATAGCCCTGCCAACACTTGGCATTGAGCCTGGTGACCTTGGAGGCCCATGGAGGTTTAAAAAGCTGAGATCTCTCTGTTAACAATGGGAAATGTAATTTCAATGGGAAATATCACAGATCACAGTTCTGTGTCCTGCTGTGGTCAAAATATCACAAGGATCAAACACCACAGCAGCGTTCTCATGCTGTCTAAACAGCCCCGTACCGAACATCCGGTGTCAGTGACTGCTCCTTTAAATGAGAATGAACCACAGCTTAATTCTGCATGACAGCCCAGCAGTGAGAGGCTAGGAGCTTGGTTCACGTTGTGATTTTGTTTCACAGATGGTAGACTCCAGATCCACAAATGAATGTGCACATTCATTTTGAACAAGTGATTTTTCGTGATTTGTTGTGGTATGTTTTTCCTGTGTCTGCGTGGGTTTCCTCCGGGTGACTGTCTGTGAGGAGTGTGATGTGTTCTCCCTGTGTCTGCGTGGGTTTCCTTTGGGTGACTGTCTGTGAGGAAAAATCTTTTCATTTGAAGGCTGGTTTGAGGCATGCTTATTACTTAAATGTATAACTGCTCCATTATAGAGTAGATAATATGCTCGTATTGTAATTTATATCATGACTGGCATTGTTATTGCTCACATTTCTGCTGCCTTTCTGTTGTTTGGCTATGATGAGGAAGCAGCAGAGTGTTTGAACTGCAGCGTGTGAGAGCCGCTTACCATAGCTCAGAGTGTCTGAACTTTACAGAAGAATGAAAATGTGACTGTCTGTGAGGAGTGTGGTGTGTTCTCTCTGTGTCTGCGTGGGTTTCCTCCGGGTGACTGTCTGTGAGGAGTGTGGTGTGTTCTCTCTGTGTCTGCGTGGGTTTCCTCCGAGTGACTGTCTGTGAGGAGTGTTGTGTGTTCTCTCTGTGTCTGCGTGGGTTTCCTCCGGGTGATTGTCTGTGAAGAGTGTGGTGTGTTCTCTCTGTGTCTGCGTGGGTTTCCTCCGGGTGACTGTCTGTGAGGAGTGTGGTGTGTTCTCCCTGTGTCTGCGTGGGTTTCCTCCGAGTGACTGTCTGTGAGGAGTGTTGTGTGTTCTCTCTGCGTCTGCGTGGGTTTCCTCCGAGTGACTGTCTGTGAGGAGTGTGGTGTGTTCTCTCTGTGTCTGTGTGGGTTTCCTCCGAGTGACTGTCTGTGAGGAGTGTGGTGTGTTCTCTCTGTGTCTGCGTGGGTTTCCTCCGGGTGCCTGTCTGTGAGGAGTGTTGTGTGTTCTCTCTGTGTCTGCGTGGGTTTCCTCCGGGTGCCTGTCTGTGAGGAGTGTTGTGTGTTCTCTCTGTGTCTGCGTGGGTTTTCTCCGGGTGCCTGTCTGTGAGGAGTGTTGTGTGCTCTCTCTGTGTCTGCGTGGGTTTCCTCCGGGTGATTGTCTGTGAAGAGTGTGGTGTGTTCTCTCTGTGTCTGCGTGGGTTTCCTCCGGGTGACTGTCTGTGAGGAGTGTGGTGTGTTCTCCCTGTGTCTGCGTGGGTTTCCTCCGAGTGACTGTCTGTGAGGAGTGTTGTGTGTTCTCTCTGCGTCTGCGTGGGTTTCCTCCGAGTGACTGTCTGTGAGGAGTGTGGTGTGTTCTCTCTGTGTCTGTGTGGGTTTCCTCCGAGTGACTGTCTGTGAGGAGTGTGGTGTGTTCTCTCTGTGTCTGCGTGGGTTTCCTCCGGGTGCCTGTCTGTGAGGAGTGTTGTGTGTTCTCTCTGTGTCTGCGTGGGTTTCCTCCGGGTGCCTGTCTGTGAGGAGTGTTGTGTGTTCTCTCTGTGTCTGCGTGGGTTTTCTCCGGGTGCCTGTCTGTGAGGAGTGTTGTGTGCTCTCTCTGTGTCTGCGTGGGTTTCCTCCGGGTGCTCCGGTTTCCTCCCACAGTCCAAAAACACCTGTTGGTAGGTGGATTGGTGACTTAAAAGTGTAGGAGTGTGTGTGTGTTTGTGTGTGTGTGTGTGTTGCCCTGTGAAGGTCTGGTGCCCCCTCCAGGGTGTATTCCTGCCTTGCGCCCAATGATTCCAGGTAGGCTCTGGACCCACCGCGACCCTGAACTGGATAAGGGTTACAGATAATGAATGAATGAATGAGTTCAAAACACACGCATTTACAGGATAAAGCCTCAAACAAAGTCTAGTGGAGTATCTTATGAGTATTTTGTCTGTTTACAGTTTCACTCCTCTTTCTTTTAACCCAAACTCAGCGCTAAATTCTGCGATGGGCTTCTGGGCTACTCCACCCTTTTTCAGAATGTGAAATCATTAGTGAGAGAGCAACTACAGTGCCCCCTCCCTATATTTCTCTTTAATGCACATTCATGAACTTTTTAGCCATGTTCTTAAAGACACAGAACAGAAATTTGACACACCACACACGTCATAAACGCAGCACTCATTTTGAGAGACTGTCCACATTTTTAAAAAACCTGAGATATATTGTATTACCATTATACCCTAATGCCAAGTGTTGACTAGAGGGGTAAAAACCCCAAAGATTGGGCTGTGGAGCAGTGAGTGTAACTGATATGAGTTGGAGCTGTGCCTAATGCCTAATGTTCTGTGATGTTTTCATTGTTGGATGCAATCAAATCCTCATGTTCTGTCACCTTGACGTTGTGGTTGGATTCTCTGGGCCTCTATATTCCCTCCGACTGTAGCTCTTCTACCAGATGGGCCTTATCGTCATTAGAAACAGGCTGAAGAGCGCACGCACACAACCATTACAAGGACCACCAACACAGTGATTACATTAAACCTCCTTAAATGACACACCCACACACCCGGCCCTGTGGAAAAAAAGAAGACAAAAAAAAAATCGACAATCCTACTGTCCTCCTTCAGCTTATAGGCACAAAGGGAGTGTTATCATGAAGCTTGATCGGAGCAGGATCTTCAGGGTGAAAAATAGCTTACTGTAAGTGGGGTGTGGAAGATGAATTCTGTGGAAGAATTAGCCTGAGCCAGGCAGAGGGAGAATCAAATCAATCCCAGCGCTATTGATAGTAATGAAGCCAGCAGCAGAAACCACAGAAGAATCAGATCAAACGCTTTAGCTCATTACAAACTGCATACTCACACACACACACACACACACACACACACACACAATGAGGTGGCACAAGTACACAAGTCCCTTCAGTAAAAGCATGAGTACTCTGGTAAAGTGTGTTCTAGTCAAATGTTACATTTTATCTCAAGTAAAATCTAAAAGTACATGTAGAGAACAGTGGACGGCACGGTGGCGCAGCAGGAAGTGTTGCTGTCACACAGCTTCAGGGTCCTGGGGTTGTGGGTTACAGCCCCACTCTGGGTGACTGACTGGGTGAAGAGTGTGTTGTGTTCCCCACGTTGGTTTCCTCCAGCTGCTTTGGTTTCCTCTCACAGTCCAAACACACGCTTTGGTAGGTGGATTGGCTACGCATAAGTGTCCATATATGTGAGTGAATGTGTGTGTGTGGAGGTCTGACGCCCGCTCCAGGGTGTGTTCCTGCCTTGCGCCCAGTGATTAGGCTCTGGACCCGCCGTGACCCTGAACTGAATAAGCGCTTACATTCATTCATTCATTCATTATCTGTAACCCTTATCCAATTCAGGGTCAGGTTATCCAATTCAGATTCCTACCTGGAATCATTGGGTGCAAGGCGGGAATACACCCTGGAGGGGGCGCCAGTCCTTCACAGGGCAACACACACACACACACACACACACACACTCACACCTACGGACACTTTTGAGTCGCCAATCCACCTACCAACGTGTGTTTTTGGACTGTGGGAGGAAACCGGAGCACCCGGAGGAAACCCACGCAGACACAGGGAGAACACACCACACTCCTCACAGACAGTCACCCGGAGGAAACCCACGCAGACACAGGGAGAACACACCACACTCCTCACAGACAGTCACCCGGAGCGGGAATCAAACCCACAACCTCCAGGCCCCTGGAGCTGTGTGACTGCGACACCTACCTGCTGTGCCCTAAGCGCTTACAGACAAAGAATAAATGTACGAATGTAAAGAACAAAAGAAAAAAGATTTAAAGGCA